>NC_091286.1:634395297-634587797 GCF_032444005.1 Ranitomeya imitator
GAACACTAACACCGTCTCGCTCTGCTTCATCTGTTTAATGTCAGTCACCTAAATAGATCACATGATCCATTGCTGTGTAGGTCTATTAGGCTTCTTTCACACTAGCGTCGGAATCTCCCCGTCGCAATGCGTCGGGGAGAGATTCCGACGCTAGCGTTTAGCGCATTGCACAATGGAGGCAGCGGATGCATTTCTCCGGCGCATCCGCTGCCCCATTGTAAGGTGCGGGGAGGTGGGGGCGGAGTTCCGGCCGCGCATGTGCGGCCGGAAAAAGCGGTCCGTCAGGAGCAAAAAACGTTACATGTAGCGTTTTTTGCTCCCGACGGTCCGCAGAAGCACGACACATCCGTCGCTTGACGGATGCGACGTGTGGCAATCCGTCGTCAATACAAGTCTATGGGGAAAAACACGCATCCTGCAAGCACTTTTGCAGGATGCGTTTTTTCTGCAAAACGACGCATTGTGACGGATTGCAGAAAACGCTAGTGTGAAAGTAGCCTTAATTGTCAAGAACTCAACAAAACTGTACAAAAAGAAAGTCCAACCTGTGGTAGATGTCTTCCGCAAAAAAGTTCCTTCTCCTTAGATAACACTGGTTTTGCCGGTCTGAACACTTGGACTTTCTACAGTTCTATAACATATCAGCGCCTTCATTCATATCCTACAGCAGAGAACACATTCACTCCCTCTTATAGAATGATGTAGTCTGTACTAGGATCTGAGGGGTAACGGTTCTCCTTGTGGTGAGTGACATGCCAAGCCTGGCATGTCAGAGTGAGAAAACGTATAGGCCATGCATGCTACTCTGGGAAAATAAATATGCAAATGGCCTCCTCAGAGAGGAAGAGCACTAGAACACTAGCGCCACCTAATGGAAGTAGCAATCCTAACAGTCAAAATCAATCCTTGTCGTATGGCCTCACTCTGACATGCCAGGCCTGACTTGTCACTCTGGTCATGGTGAAATGTTACCCCTTAGATCCCAGTCTTACGCCACTCAACTAGCCACATCAGATCTCATTCATTGCACTGACTAGGGGCAACACCCAAAAACACTATGTCTGCAAATTAAGGTTTTGACTTGGCCATACGGCAAGGCTTGTTAAAGGGACGATAGTGACTTTTAGGTGGCACTAGAGTTCAAGTTCTTAATTTCCTAGAGGAGCATGCATGGCCTATAAGTCTCCTCACTCTGACATGCCATGCCTGACTTGTCACTCTCCACAAGGAGACCCGTTACCCCTTATATCCCAGTCTAGAGTTCTAGTCCTCTCTCTGAAGAGGAAATTTGCATACGTAGTCTGTGCTATAAAAACATCACACCACTTGAAGAACGCCCATAGAACATTTTCAGATTTCACCCATAGAGAAGAAGGACTCAGTGGTGGAAACTGGTGGAGACAAAACTAAGGTTGTCCACTGCTTTTATCTTCGCTCACTCGCTGAGATTTCATTAGTCCCTTTTCACCTTCTAATGGTGCAATGCTTCAAATTATGTCTTTCTTGAAACATTTCTGTGGATTTCTTCTCAAACATTCATTACCTAATTCAGGTTAGAGATACCGGTATATATATTTTTTTTATTTATTTTACTTGCTTATATAACTCCATTAATTTCCACGCTGCTTTACAGGCACTATCATCATATATAATTTTATGTTCCAGGTTTTCTTAAATGTTCCCAGTATACCAACGCAAGTCTACCTATCGATCAAGGAAGCACAATATTAAAAATGGTTCCCCTGCTTTAATATAGGACGTCAAAAACTATATTGACATTCGGTTTATCTCTGGAATCGTCTTGGAGTGTAGAGAAATCCTCAGTTTTCATTGATCTATGCGTGGGCAGCGTTTGCTAGGAGAATAATTGGGTTCTCCAGTTCACAGTTATAATGATCAGAAATACACAATCCAGCAAGCGGAAAAATGACATTTATGGGAACCGGTGGCCAGAGAACCATGGGTCTATAAATTAATGAAGTTTGATGACTGCTTGGACAACCCCGTCTTAAATGCCATAGTAACTCTTGTAAAATAAAAATACCCCTAACATCTCCCGTACCGGCATCCAGAGGTTGACGTGACAACAGATGGGCTGCAGCGCTTTCAAACTTCCACTGGAAGCCTGAGGTTCGTCTGAAGGAAGTGTGAGCACAACAGCTCATTGCAGGTCACTGATTGGCTGCAGGGCTTGCATGACATAACGTCATGTGAACCTCAAAAGACCCAGCGCCACCGGCATCCAGAGGTTTACATGACACTGCTATTCCAAGTGAGCCCTACAGCCAATCAGTAGCCGCAGATGGGCTGCAGCTTTCATGCCCAGCAGCCCGTTGCAGGTCACTGATTGGCTGCAGGGCTTGCATGACATAATTTCACCTGAACCTCAAAAGTCCCGACTCCACCGGCATCTAGAAGTTTATGTGACACTTGTATTCCACGTGAACACTGCAGCCAATCAGTAGCAGTAGATGTGCTGCAGCTTTCAAACTTCTATTGGAAGTCTCAGATTTGTCAGAAGGAAGTGAGAGCCCAGCAGCTCATTGCAGGTCACTGATTGGCTGCAGGGCTTACATGCCATAATTTCATGTGAACCAAAGTAGACTCGGTGGCAACATCGCTGAAATGGCGCAGGTACGGGAGGATAGAATAATAAGCAAAACAAAAACTAGAAAAAAATCGCAATAGGGAAGCAAAGGTATTAATAATCATAAGCCAAAAACCCCACTAAAATCACCAATTTATCATATACGTTTTATTTATATATTTTGTTTATTTTTTGCTACATATTTTGCTTCTCTAATATTTTTCATGCACTACATGTTTTTAGAGGGGTTTTTAGGTTGCGATTCTAGGAATTTGCAGCAAAATGGCTGTGTCTGCCTCTAGCTCCTCTGGTCTCCATAGACTTTCATGAGCAGCACCCGTCATCTCCTGCCTTAAGTCACCTGAAAATTTGTCTAAACTGAAAACAGAATTTACCAATGAAATAAGAGTGAATGATCAGAGCAGGAGAAGAAGATTTCACTGATAAGACATTACAAAGTTTCTTAAGTTCACATGTACTATTGATTTATGGAACAAAAATGACAACAATGTCTTCTCTTTAGTGGAAATCTGTCATTGGCTTTTTGCTGCCCCATCAGAGAGCAGTAGGATTTGAAAGGCACAAATCCTGGGTCCAGAGATAAGAGGGAGACACAAAAGCGCAAATAGGGTCTTATCAAACGTTCCACAAAGTTGCCCACCAAGAGAACTAATCACCTGGTGAGATTGAAGGAAGGACATATATTAATGGCGGCTGCTGCAGATCCACAGGTCAGTGCAGGACCTGATTGAAGCACACACTTAGATAGGAGAAAAAAGGATCATCCCCGCGCTGCCGTAAGAAGAATTTCAAAAATTGTAGAGGTTTCAACGTGGTTTATTCGACGCGTTTCAGGGTTCAGGTGACCCCTTCATCAGGACATACCACAAATATTTGAAACGCGTAGAATAAACCACGTTGAAACCTCTACAATTTTTGAAATTCTTCTTACGGCAGCGCGGGGATGATCCTTTTTTCTCCTATCTAAGTGAGTGATTCCAGAGATGTATCACTTAGTTTATTGGGTGCTGTAGTTTTAATTAAACACTGTTTTCTCTGCTGCAGATTTAGCAGGTCTCTGAATGCTGAGCTCTGAATAACCCCGCCCACACCACTGATTGGCTGCTTCCTGTGTAAACAGTGCATGGGCAGAAAGCAGCCAATCAGTGGTGGGGGCATGGCTAGACTACCTGGCAGCAGGTTTCCTCGTCCCCTAGTGACAATCTGATGATAAAACTGTGATTATATGAAAACTATACTAAGCAGCATAGTAAGTGACACATCCCTGGAATCAGTGTCTCAGTCTCTACATCATGCTGCTTTCAAATTAGGTGGCAAAAACTTGGTAACCGGTTCTCTTTAAGGAGTACCTGAGATAAAACACTCACTAGAAAGCAGCAGAACAATCTTTCTCTAATACTCTGCTCATTCCAGCCTTCAGCCTCCTCCCTTCCCCATAAACTTTATTAGTTTTTTTTTTCCCCAAGACTGAAGAAAGGAGAAGTGGCTTATAAGTGGCGTAAGACGCCTATCTCTCTGGTAAGAGATATTACAGTTGTTTACATTCGTTTGTTCCATTAATGTAGGCATTAAGTGACCATTTAAACTTTGCATAAAGACAGAAAACCTTTTCAAGTTCCTTTTAACCATCAAATATCCCTCCCACCCCAAAATAAAAAAGTTACCGGTATGTATTTTTTATCGATCACTCAACAAACAATTTTAGCTAAATATTTACATGGCATTGCGACCTTTCCACGAGACGTAGAGGCCTTGGGCCAATGATTCAGGACGGTTAGGCATTTGGAATGGGCATCATGTGTTAGATGTGGAAGATCGAATCTCAGAAGGGAGCAGCGTTAATTAAATATTTAGGAAATAAAACTGATTTACTTGAGGGTTGGAGCACTTATTGATTCCTGTGCACAGATTCTGCACCGCTCCATCTATCCAGAAATACTTTCCAGGAATGAGATTTACTGGGTGATGTGTTATACTGATGGAAGGGGCGCAGCCGGCAGTCAGGAGTCAGCACGCCAGTTCTGCAATAAATGCGGCCAGCAATCCACCCTTTGATCTTATAGATGCTCTTTATGTGCTTCATACTTTTTCGGTGAGATAGTAATGCCATGTTAACATTTTTATGGTGCACTAACAGCAATGTATAATGTTAGCGCAGTATTTTCTATAAGTTTTGCGCCATTTTTTAAGCTGTGTTTCGATTTTTAAAGGGGTTGTTCTGCCATGGGGCTCAAGTATGTAATCACTCAGACTACAGACTTTTGAATCCTCACAGCGTGCACAGTACGCAATGTCAGGATTCTCTCTGACTTGCATACTTCTGGCCACATTCAGACTAGACGTGTTTAGCCTTGCTATATTCACTTGCATTGAGCAAAGGCGTGCAAGTCTAGTTGGCAGGTGCCTGCAAATCGCATGCTTGTGGTCACACGTTTGACTACTCTCAGTGCCGTTGAATCCTGACAGCGTGGACACTGTGCGGATTCAAAAATCTGTAGTCTGACTGCAGACAAACCTCAAGCCTGGTCAACCCCATAAAAAAAAAGCCAATGATGACTCGGTACCTCTTTGTCTAAGACAATGATGGAAATGTATGCGTCTCCATGATAAATACCAAACCAAGTCTGCCCAGTATGATTCTGTAATCATTCCCACCTCAAAGACATCGGGAATATTAGATGTCGAAGACATAAAGAAGCGCAATTTGCAGGATCAGACTACACAGTGTCTTGTTTTGTCGTCTGTTACTACGGAGACACAGACTGTCGAACGGCAGTGACCACAAAGTTACAGGAAATATAAGTGATGACTATTTGCAAAACTTTTTCATTGTCATTGACTGAAAAAAAAAATGTTAAAGTGTACAGAATGTTAAAATTTATGGTCTTGTCTATCACACATGAGATCAACGGGGGTCCGACCACCAGAATCTCCACTGATCAGCCTCTTCAATATTCGCCAGGGTGCAGTCTGATTGGTGCTTTCCTATCTTTCATAGCGGTGGTACAAGCTGTGCTCCCATTCACTTATATGGGATCTTGCCGCAGTACCTTGCATCGGCACAAAGAAAAGTATGGTGTAAGAAAGTGCAAACCAGCCGAAATTGCAAGCAATGAAGAGACTGCAGCACAAACTCCTGAGTCTCTTCTATTAGCGGAGAGTCAGGCCACCACTGATCTAAGGGTATGTTCACACCTGGCACTTTTGCAACTTTTTTTACGCAGGGTATTTGGTGTGTAAAATAGGCAGAGTTTTCAAGTATTAGCTGTAGTGCAGCAGGGTTGGTGCAATGTGACAGAGCGTGACCACAGGAAAGTTCTAAGAAAAAGTCTTTAATGTCCAAAAAACTCACAGAAGAAACAGCGCACAGAATCCTCAGGACCACAGCCAAGCTTCAATAAAGGCCTAATCCAAGACCGGTTGAGGGGTGCCAGGCCTTTTGGCTCTGCTGGGCTCCGTGTTACCTCACATAGGCTCACAGTACCTCTGTACCTCAACATAAATTCCAGGCCAAAAAAAAAGCTGCAGTATGCGCTCCTGTGTCTTTTTGGCTCCCAAGTGCCCTCCCAGCATGTGGGTGTGAGCCATTTCGAGCACTGCCCGACGCTAGGATTGGGGCACTACCAGTAGTTCCACCACTTCATCCTGGATTTTATCCATCCTGTATAACAAGACCCGTGGATAGCCATGAGGGGAAAAACCGCCTCGGTACCTGGTTGCTGAGCCACTCCTTTTATTTCCATCACCCTTTCTCATGCCCGGGCCAGAGTGGGATCCTGAAGCGGAGCTGTCCCGAACTTACCAGGGGACACTTCCAGCTCGTGGATCATGGGGCTCCTCGACCTCTCCTGTCAATACCTCTGGGGAAAACCTATCGGGGTTACACTCTGGCCTTAGGTTGGCGACCCCTATGGCAGGTATCACTGACTTGGGGTCCTCAGGTTCCATGCACGGAATAACATTTACCCTGGGAGGGTTAACCCTAGTCTCCCACAGAGACCAGAACAGGGGCAAGTCTCTTCCCAACACAGTCCCATATGGAAGGGTATTCACCACTCCCACCACGTTTTATTTCTCCACATGGTGTGGAAAAAGTAGCCTCACTCACGGAGTTCCCCATGCATACACACCACCCCCACTTTCCGTCCATTGGTTTGCCCTGGCAACAAGGGACCCATGGACCAGAGTCACTAAGCTCCCCGAGTCCAAATAAGCCTCCGCTTGGTACCCGTTGACGAGTACCTGGCACATTTGGGGTGTGTGTAGTTGCCGTGCAGACCGGCTGGATGAGTATACCCGCAGCCCATGGGTTTAGCTGTCAGGGGGCAGTTGGCAGCCACATGTCCGGGCCTCAGAACGGATCGGGGTCACAGGTGAGAGACCCTCTCGCAGGGCCGCAATATGTTGCAGGATCAAACTGTTGGTCTGCTGTTGCTGCTGGTACAACTCCTGCTGCTGCCGCTGACAAAGGACCAATTACTTCAGTAGCTCCTCCATTTTGTCGGCAGGCTTGTGCTGCAAGGTTGCAGGCCTAATAACTGACACGCAGCGGGCTTTGGTTATGCCTCAGTTCACACTGCCCATGTTCTCCAAACATATGTAGTGCAGCAGGGTTGGTGCAGTGTGACAGACAGGCAGTGGCCACAGGAAAGTTCAAAGAAAAAGTCTTTAATGTCCAAAAAACTCACAAAAGAGACAGCGCACGGTATCCTCTGGACTGTAGCCCTAATGTCAAAACAGTCCTAACCAGAGACCGGTTGCCATGGATGACTGCACCACCGTGTCACGCTGAGTGATACCAGGCCTTTTGGCTCTGCTGGGCTCGTGTTACCTCACACAGGCTGTTTTGCAGAGCCACCTACTCTACAAGGTTGCAAACCAAAACTGACACACCCAACCCTTTACTGCAGGGTTTTTAAATGGAATCTGTGGCCATGAGCCATTTGTAAGACCGTCCTGGAGGGAGCGAACTTCCCCACTACCATGTAGTTCGCTCCAAAAATAAAAACCCATGCCGAGTTTTCTTAAATCTGCCTTGGGCAAATCGCTTGCCCAACACCTTACGGTCTTAATATGCTTCTATGCCGCAGCTGAATCATTTACATCTGTTAGCCAGCATAAGTACATGTGGGGATTCCCTAGCACCCAGGCAACCCCCACATGTACTTATGCTGGCTAACAGATGTAAATCAATTAGCTGCGGCAAGAAAAACTAAATCTCCGAGCACTAAAAAATACTCGGAGGACCCCTGAGTGTGTTCGGGAAATCTCGAGTAATGAGCATATTCGCTCATCACTAGTGCACATGCAATAGTGGAGGCTCTCTATATCTAATAGGTTAGATCTTCCTCTACAGGACGGCTGACACCATCATCTCCCAGAACAGAGAGAAGTGTCGACTAAGCTGAACTGCCACTGAAATTACAGAAAGCCAAACCGCGTTACTTCCTTGTCACAAAACCTTTGGTATTTTGGAGAGGAAAGACACCATAAATTTCCCATTTCGAACCTTCTACTAACGAGAGTGAGAGAGAAACCAAACATTTCCCGGCCGAAGGCAGCCAAGCAGTTGTTCTCGGGAGGACCCATGATCTGCGCCAGGGTTTTATAAATCTCCTTGAATCATGGCTTTTCTTAGGATGTCACAAATGTCATTTCATTTTCTCATTTATAATTTTCCATCTCTAAAAGGAAATGGATTCCTCTAGGGCCCGGAGGTACGTAATGATGAAGTGTTCGTCCCCACTGTATATGAGCAACGCGTTTTGATTTAAGTGTAATTCTTCCGACGATCCATGAGAGCTAATCTTCCAAAAAACTTACTTGAATGGATGATGAATCCCAGTAATTTTTCCTGATTAAATTATGCTTAGTATTCCGGCAAGGAGATCGTCTTCCATTTACGCTTCAGTGAAATTACTGTATGACAATGACCATTCAGAGGTCTACAGAGGAAATAACAAACATGAAGACCCGGCAGCTATCTGTGGGAATGAGTCTGAAGACCAATATTCTTCATCAATCTGATTCCAAATCCAGAGAGAACATTCGGTTTTTTAGATCTTAGTCTTACAATGACTAAATGATAGACATCCATGCTTAGGGTTGAATATGCCATGGGAAGCAAAAGCTTAATACTGTCCAACAAGTCAAACTATGAGTAGTGTGGAAGTGCAAGTAATTAAGTCAATTAGCAGTAACATTTCATAATGAACAGACCGAAAAAAAGAGAGTGACCATGACGGGTTAGATGCTTCACTAATCGACGATGAATATTGGAGTCATTTAAAGAGCAGATAACTTATAACAGTAAAAGGCTAAAAAAAAAAAAAAAAAAAGTCTGACTTTCATCCAGAAAAAAATTGGACGATTTCCCATGTGTATGGTCATGAGTTTTTATACATCAGAAGTTCTTAAAATTTACAAGACTAAATACAGTTTTGTATGTTAAAGAATTGCAATGTGTCCGTAAAATCAGATGGTCTATAGTTGATGGGATCAGTCAAAGACTTGGCTAGGCGAGTCTCATGGGAAATAAGGAAGAGAAGATAAGTGCATGTGGCGATTTCGCTCACGTGGAAGTTTGGTCAGTGAAAAAATAAAAGTCATCAGAACAGCCCTACAGAATAATAATGGTCCGAGTGATGTGTGAATGTAGCAAGAGAGTAACTTTAAACAGTTTTTAAAATATTTTTTAAAATACTTTAAAAGGGGGTCATCCATGACTATTTAATGTTATTACTGTGGGCCAAAGAACTAACAGGCCAAGAGTTGCTAACTATCTGCCTGTTGTTCCCAAAGCCGATCTTTGCCAGCACAGAGCATGCACAGACCACTCTGCCTGGCGATGCAGAACATTCTGCTGAAGCCTCTTCTCTGTTGACAGGGTGCAACTACCGGGAGTCGGCTGTTAACCAGCATGACATCAGCAGTCACTCCCCGTCAACAGAGCGCCTCGGAGGAAGAGCGGCTCTGTGGATGTAGATCTGCTGAATCGTCGATAAGAGCGATTTGGGGCCAATCTGAGCCGGCGGAGGGTAGAACAGGCAGGTAGCTGACCCGGTTAGCACCAATCTGTTAATTTTTAAGACTATAGTAAAAAAAATTAAATAAAGTAGTCCTTGAGAACTTGTTTAATTACCTGCAGATCGGTGGGGTCCGGGTCCAGTCATAAGACCCCTAAGCAGGGCTGTGGAGTCGGAGTCGTGGAGTCGGAGCCCGTTTTAGTGGGAGTCTGAGTCGGTTTAAAATGGACCTACTCCGACAATATACTGTATAATAAATTGGGTACAGTAGGTCAATGCTACTACTAGTACGGCACATGTCGTGAAGGGGTTATAAAAGGTAAGTACTTCCTAAAGCATAACTAAACTTTCAATAAACTGTGCATAAATCAATAGCCCAGTATATCTTGTCTCTGTATGCTTGATGTTTAGTTTGGTTTTTCTTCTTAGCTCACATTTGGAGAAATTAGCTGCTCTGATAACTTATATACACTATTCATAGAATATAAGGGGAAAAATCCTTTCTAATATCTCAAATTCAGAAATAGATTAACAGGATCGATGAGGACATGGCAAAGGAGGCAGCAAAGAGCATCTCAAACGTCAGTTACAAGATATTTTGTAAGTGACAAAGTTACTGTAACAATGACAGATGTGTTTAAAAGACAGCTCATTGAGCTTGTTGTGAAGGACTGTGTACTATTATCATTACTTGCATGACCAGCTTTTACAACTCTTAATTGACAAATGGCTTGCAAACTTGGTGTTTCTCTGGAAAGAGAAAGTATTAGAAAATTAGTGACTGAAGAAGCCCTTAACCAAAAGGAAGATGTTAAAAAGACTCTCAAGAGAAGCTCTGTATTTCTTAAAATGGATGCCTGCACACGTCACAGAGTGAACTATTTTGCTATCAACGTTCAATATGTTTGTGACAACAAAAAAATTATTACTAAGACCCTGGCAGTAAAAGATACTAAAGCTCATCACAGCAGCCAGTTTCTCCAGACCTTAGTGGAAAAAGTTCTGCAAGAATATGAACTAAAAAAAAACCAAAAAACAGGTTCTTGGTATTGTAATGAATAATGCTTCAAACATAAGTACAATTAAACTGATGAATGAGAATAATGAAGGTGAAAATTGATGGAATTGCTTCATCACCCATTTACAGTGACTAAAAAGTCATAAGCTGAGGATTTAACTCCTGGCATTTTTAAAGGAGTGGAAAAACTTGTTGTTTTGCCAGTCCCAAAGAGGAGTTTTAATCGCAGATGGCATTGCTGCTTCAATGAAACTGAGAGAGACACTGCTATTACAAAATAAAATTCTTCTGGCAGCTGTTTATGTGGACCCGAGTCATCGTATATTGCTGGATGATCAACAGCTTACTAAAGGAAAAGAAGCTTTGATTGAGGTAGCAGTTAGGATGAGTGGGCTACAGGATTGTCAAGAGCAAGAGGACTCGGGTCCGGCCAGTGCTGCTGCTGCCGTTCCTTCATCCTCATCAACTGAGGAGTTTGATTTCGACAAGTATTTGGACGACATGAAGCAGGCAAAGCATTGCTGCAGGGAAAAAGGTTCCACTCCCATAGAAAACAGATTGACCATATCTCAGCAAAATTTTTCACTTGCTCTCAAAGAAGTAGAAGAGTTCAATCGTTCATCAAAACTGACTGTGCACGAGGCAATTCCTTTATACCCTGAAATTGTTAGAGATGTTGCCCGAGTGGTTACTGCTTTACCACCAACTCAAGTTAGTGTAGAGAGGTTGTTCTCTAGCCTTAAAATAAGTAGGTCAGATGTGAGGTCATCTATGAAGGAGGATCTGATGGAGGCGATACTATTTGTCAGAACAAATTCACGACTGCACAAATGTTATTCAGTACGTTTTTGTTGAAAACAGTTTTTCCCCACTTACTGCAGTGTATAATTAATGGTAAATATGCAAAGTTTTTTTTTGTTCTAAAGTTGCATTCCAATAAATATATTTTATGTTCTATCTAAATGGCTTGATTATTGTTTCATAATAATGATTAAAAGCCTGATAA
This sequence comes from Ranitomeya imitator, assembly GCF_032444005.1. Lineage (NCBI taxonomy): Eukaryota > Metazoa > Chordata > Amphibia > Anura > Dendrobatidae > Ranitomeya > Ranitomeya imitator. The sequence continues at coordinate 634,406,955 of NC_091286.1, forward strand.
CATTTTGCTACAGTAAATTTATCACTTAAACTTAAACATTAGCCATGTATGAGGGAGTCGGAGTCGGAGGTGGTGTCATGGGAATTGAGGAGTCGGAGGTTTGGCTTACTGACTCCACAGCCCTGCCACTAAGCAATCCACATATTGGGAGGCAGGAGTGCACAGATCATGAACAGAACAGATGAACATGAATGAATATATAAATTATATTAAAAAATCATAGGCCGCAAACTCCTGCCTCCCGAGCTGTGCACTTCTCAGTTGCTTTATGATAGATCGGTGTAAGTTTCAGGACCCTGTCCACCACCCATGTGCAGGCAACTAAAATGCTTAAAAATACAATGATAATTATTATTATTTATTTATATAGCACCATTAAATCCATGGTGCTGTACATGAGAAGGGGTTACATACAGAGTTATAGATATCATTTACAGTAAGCAAATTTTCGATGACAGACTGGTACAGAGGGGAGAGGACCCTGTCCTTGCGGACTTGCATTCTACATTCTATAATAATTAAAAAGAAAAAAAAAACAAAACACTGGTAGAAGTTTAGTTATTCTTTTAAGGTATAAAGTTCAGAATTTAGGACCAGAATAGGTACTGCCATTTTTCCGACCTGGAGCTGAGAGATTATTTTAGGTCTACGCCAGTTCCTCACCAGTTGTCGCCATGACCCAGTTGATGTAATTCTTTTTGTCAGGAATGACCATCTGATGATCTCCGCTTAAGTCACATTTTTTGGCGCTTGTTCTTTTGTGGTTATTGTAATTTCATAAAAATCATAATACTATTGCCATTTGGTATGGACTTTATCTTCGGTAAGGCCCAGTTGCCATCAAGTTCTGCATAGAGGAGCCCCCAACGAAAAATCTTCAAAAGCCCTGCTCAACATCAGCACTACTATTTTTTTTCTCGATTTCCATCCCTTTCTTTCAGTCTTTTATCAAATACTGAAGATTGAAAAAACTCCACTGGTATTGGTTGTTTATTATTTTACAAGGGTCCTACAAGCTGTCGATATCCTAACATATTATACCTAACCTTTTATTTATATATTTATATATCCATTTGCAGGCCTGTGGATGTCCTTTAACAGCTTGTCTTACAAATCAATCTGTTGCTGAAGGAATATCAAAGGAGTTTCTCACTGACAAATGCCGCGGCGCCTCCTGACACAACATGGTTGGGATGTGTTTGAGCTGGGGTGGTCTTCATCTTCTCTGCAGGTGCTTATCTCTCACACCTTTGTACCAGTCAGGGGTGGAGAAGTTCATCTTGGGACATGTCTTTCTCAGAGAAGCAACAAGTCGTGAACTGACCATCTCATCTTGTAGATCATTTCTTCAAAGAGAATGGCAGATGCCGATTCCCCTTCGATAATCTCAGTTGGCAAGGAACAAGGCCAATTTATCAGCAAAGATCCAGGCAGAAGGAGTGGTAGAACAGCGGACGAGGAAGCGAGAGCCAAATATTTGCCTTTGAAAAGTATTAAGAAGCAAGCGGAAACTGTAATATCCGCAAGAATTCATCTATGTTAACGAGAGCAAAGAAGAAAGATTAAGTCAAAAAATTCAGAAGATAGAAATGGAAGTTCTGGGTGAAGAATAACGAAAACCAGACAAGAGGGAGCAAGACAAATAAGAAAGTGGACAGGATAACTAGGATTGATGAGGCTATGTCGGCATGATTGACACACGGATTAATCTCATAAGACTGGAACAATGATCTGCAGAAATCCTACCCTCGGAGAACCATTACCAGATATTAGATGAAGGGGGACGCAAGAAAGAAGGAGAACTTAAATGGAAACTGACAAGTTCAACCCAAAGTGCCAGCATTGAGAAATCAAGCTTTGTAGTCACATGCAAATTAGCCTGGAAGTGCGTTGGGGGGGTGTCGATGCACTAAATTAACACAACTTTAACACACTTTCAGGCTAATTAGCATGTAACTACAAAGCTTGATTTCTCAACGCTGTCACATAAGATTACTGCAAAACATCGCAAGAAAACCTACAGCTCACCAAACCTGTAATGGGGTCATCCAGGGTGTTCAACAAAAAAGGCAGCACTCCTCCTGACGCGTTTCGCAAGCACACTTTATTCAGAGACACTTCCGAAACGCGTCAGATGTTTGATGACATTTGTTGAGTGGTTTTAGCATGTATGGAAACAATTAAAAACTAACAGAGTTTCTCAAGAAGGACGGAGTGCTGACTTTTCTGTTGCTAGATTACTACAAAACAGGTATTCTTTTTATTCTTGTACTAGGAACTATGCCGTCATACTGCTTGCAGTAAATACATCATTTTGACAGAATCCCATCAAAAGAGCAGTGTAATGGAAGAAACCTTTAAAAAAAAAATCGTGGCAGTGATTAAATTCCTATTCCTGGAAACCATCATGATAAGCCAGTTCAGAGATGGGCTCGGCTCACAATCAGAAGCTTTTTGTCCGTTTTTCTTTTTGCACTAAAGGGAGAAGCATAACTGACAGCTTTATATTACTACGCTTCTTCCATTCCAAAAGAAAAGGGCAAGTCCAAAATCTTACAGGGCTGCGGAATCAGAAACATCTAAGATAATGGAGAAGAAAAATTAAAAAAAAAAAAAACTTTTTTTTTTTATCAGGGACATCCCATCATTGCGGAGATTGCTGGAGATGTTAATTGGCTATTTTGCACATTGGAGCAAACTGATTAAGTTACATGAATATTAATTCTGGCATAATTTGCAGCAAAAACTGTCTTGCGTAACCTGCACGATGTCAGGAAAGTTTGTGATCTAGGATCTAACACCATGTGCCAACAATTGCGCCAAAATGTCGCCACAAAGTAAGCCAACTAACAGGTAGGATAAACTTAAGACTGGACAGTCTGAAAATATAACATTTAGCAAACAGCATGAACCGTTTTGATAAATCTGACGCACTGTAAGACCTTTTAGTATAAGCTCGCAATGTCTAAACAGTGGACCACATTGGTAAAACTGTGACTTATGTAAATATCAGATCGCGGGGTGCCGCCTTGCACTTATAGGAAATCCATCATGTCCAGAAATGATACTTGCCTGCAGACCGTTTCGGACTGGCCCACAGGAGAAAAGGTAAATTCCCCGGTGGGCCCTCTACATGAGCAGTAATTGGCACAATACATTCACTAGGTATAGACAGGGTAATCTGCAGATAAGTGTTTAAATCCTGTGCGCCAGTTTAATGGAGAGCATTGGCTACAGGGAGAAAATTAAGTTATATGTTCCCTGTTGCCGCTCTCTTCTACTCATGGGGCAGTGCAGGAGGCACAGCACAATGTAATCCTTCATCTACACTCTGATTGACAGCCTTCTCTCACACACAAGCTGTCAATCAAAGCGCTTGGGAGCAATTACAGCCATGCACACAGTATAGTGATTGGTGACTAACTGCTATGCACCGAAAAAGACACAGAACTAAAAACAAATAACAGGAAAAAAACACAGCCGTACTTCTCACCACCGGGTCATTTGGTTACCTGTAGTGCATTAGTATTGTCACCCTGTATTGGGAAATACAGCCTTATTCTGTGATGAATGTAACGGCTCCCTGCACTGCTCTGATGACTGGAAGCAAGCAGCTGCAGGGAGAATAAAATGTAATTTTTTCCCTGCACTGGCTGCTCCAGTACACAACACTTTTGTAGAGTTTTCACTCCTTACCAGTACAGAGTAGGGTCCTGGTTGCCGATGTAAGATGCCTTTAAAGTAGATCCACAAGTGACCAGCGTGTGCCTTTATTTTACTCCCACTGATTCCCTGAAATTCTTTTTAGTTCTTCTTTATATTCTGCCATATGATTGATGAGATACATTGTTCTTTCATTCTAACGCCAATTTTAATGGTGTTTACCGTGGTGGTGTGGCTGACAGGGTTATTATGCAGAGCAGCCTAAAGACAAGCCCCCAAGGAATCCTGTGTGCACCGCCCCCTTGGCAAAGACCCTAAAAGCGCTAAACAAAAAAGTCAAAATCTCTGGAACCATACTGCATACTTTAATTTGAAAAAACAGCATATTAAGGGGAGCAGTGGGAATAAAATGAGAGGAAAAGTTACAGCTGGTAGAGCAATATTCCATGGGAAACTTATTCAAGGTATGTCTCCCACAGAAGTTTCTCCAGGTCGCTAAGCCCAGTGTCACGGTTTCATCATTGACTGTGGCCTAGGGACACTGAGTGCAGCTCAGCTGCCCTATGGGATCTGGAGGGCGCTGGACTGTCAATATTGTGACTGTCCAGACATTCAATCTGATCCTATGGCGTGCTGGGCTGTCGTCATATTGATTGACAGCCTTGCTGTTTAATCGGGTCTAGCCTGCGGACGTTTCCCGAGGTGCATCTCGTCCTTAACTATTCGCTAGCTATTTAGCTGGCTAGCTGTGAGCAGTCAGTGCTGGCTGTAGCTCAGCTTTGTTAGGTGAGTGCTTAGCCCTGTGTCACATTTCTCTGATCCTGTTCACGGAGCTAGGATTGTAGTGACTTTTCATGTGGACTATCCCTTTTGCTCTTGGCGCTCTCTGACTTCAGGTATCCAACCCCAGACTTGGCCTCTGACTATCTGTTTGTCTTACCCCTGTGTCTTGACGTACCCTCTTGGCATTTCACCCTGGCCCTCCTGACAACACTGTCTCAAAACCTGTACGTGAGTAGCGACCCAACGTAACTCCCAGGCTCACTAACGACTGGATTTCCACAAGAAGAGGCAGCATCTTTTCGGGGCTCATATGTCCTAATAACCAGACAGTGACCAGAAAGCCGTGCACTTTGGGAGCACCGTTAAGGCCGCTGTACACAAGCGATGATCAGGTATATATATGATTCATGCACCATCCATCAGCAACCCCCAACGTTTTCACGGGCAAAATACGCAGCCGACTTGTATGCAGAAAATCCACTGCACAGCAGCAGCAAAAAGAGATTTCACAACATCTTATTCACAAAAAATCTGCAGAGAAATTGACTGCCACTTTTGAAAAAAAAAAAAAGCAAATTAATGTGAGGCAGGAGGCAAAAAGTGCAGGATGAAAAAAGAACACATTATACTTTTTTTTTTTTTTTAGACATTTTGCAGCAGACTTATTCAGCTTTGCCATTTAAAGGGTGTCAAAAAGTAGCACCTATTTTCACAAAAATATAACTTTTGTAGTTTTTATGCTAGAAACCTTCAAAGGGTCACATTTCAGACTGTGAATGAGTCCGACCTTCAGTCTGCTGCATTAGACATACAGTTATGGATGTGAATAGAAAAAGCAACATGAAATTCAGCTAAAACAGTACATTAATAGGTCAGTCACAATCACCATAGAAGGAGTAGATCGGAAACATAAAAGGGAATACGCACCCACTGTCACAGAACAAGTGCTCCAAATGCGTCATGTACACCTCCCATAGAGGCACTTTGTAGCGCTGAGCCAGGGAAAGGGAAATCTTGTACACGTTCTCCTCCAGAGTCCTGAATAAAGGGAAAAGGAAAGACAACAATAATAATACAGCAAGGTCATGAGGGCCTTCTAGTGGTGGCTTCAGGCAGATGGATTATTTTTTTCCTAAGAGGTTCTCTGCTAATTATATATTAAAAAAATCCTAAATACTTGTAATTAACAAATTATAGTAATTTTCTCTATGGAGGTCTCATGTACAGCACCAATGAATCAATGGTGCTCCAAAAAATAATAATAACAACTATAGATTACGACTATATATATTAAACTAATACTTATGCAACATAGATGTGGGTAATAGTTTACGGCATTAACAGTTATTTAAGGGAACATTTCAGGTTGTTCATGCTGCCCCTGATTGGAGTCAGGGGAGTTTGAGAAAATATTCCATAAAGATCCAGCCAGTGATCATAGCCGGAGATGAGAGGAGGACAAAAACCAGTGCAGTGTTTCTCTCACTGTTAAAGGGAATCTATCGGCATGTATTTCCTATGTAATCGGAGGGCAGCATGGTGTAGGCTAGGCTGAAAAACTTAAATCAGAGAGGTGTAATTTATTGGTCTCTGTGCTATTTCAATACAATAAGTGTTTTATCAGCAGGAGATGATCACTGCTGGACTGCTGCCCATGTGAAGCCTAGTCTGACTCCGCCCCCCCACTGATTAACAGCTTATTGCCAATATATAATGTACACAGAAAGCTGTGGTGTGGGCAGCTCATGCTACATATAAAAACTCTGATTGTATCACAACTGCTGCACCCAGTAAACTAAGTGACACATCACTGGAATCGGGGTCTCTTCTTCTTTATTATGCTGCTCTCAAATGAGCAAAAATCTTGAAATGAATTCCCGTTAGTTCATGAACAGTGAAGGGGACTGGCTTAGCTACTGAAATGAGCCGGTCGGTCAGTCCCTTTCATACACATAACTGGTTTTCTCCTCTGTGCCAAATCTAAAGTGGAAGTAGAGTTCGAAAGACGGATACTGGAACCAGGATATTGGGGCAGGTTTCAACGATCTAATATTGGAAAGCTGCATTATTTATTATTTCATGCACAATAGAATATAGTCCTGTTTTGAGGGACGTTTCCCATCAATGATGGGTGATAAAAAGTTGTTTTGGGGGGGGGGGGGGGGGTCCCATCACAAGGACCCACAACACAGAATCTAGGGACCATCACCGGCAGTCCCAGTGACAATGATAGAGAGGTGCGGCATGGAATCAGCAAGTGCTCACCCATCACAACCCCTTTAAGGCTCCCTCCTACTCCAGTCAACAGTGGATCATCAGTTTTAGTCCTTGACTACATCCCAGCAATCCACAGCAGAATTCACGATACACATGAAACATCGTCTGATCATGTTCACATTTTAACACTGATTTTTTACCTTTTTTTTCTTTTTAATCCTTTTATTAATAAGAAAATTCTTTAAAAATAAATAAACAAATATAACTGGCAATAGAGGGAAAACATTTGACATTTTTAAATTAAGCTCCGGGGATGAGTTTAGTAAATGTTATGTTGGATGGCTGATTAATCATTTCATTTCTAACATTTACATTTAGTAAACAGGATCTCAATGTTTTATTTCAAATAAAATTTTATTTTCACAAAAGAAAAAGAAATGTTTGTTTTCCTGCTCTCTGGGGGAGAAGAATATGGATTCTGTACTTATTTTTTTCCCAGTCCTGCATCATGGGTGAAACCCTGTAATTTACTTCACAGCAGCATTCACAATTCTGCACATCTTATTGCCGGTCTTCTGTCTATCGCCTCTCTGGTGTCTACAAATCTATTTACCCATCTTCTATGTGGCTTGTGTCACCTGTCTTTTTTATATCGCCCATACGTATGCTCTCTATGTACCTCTCTAATTATCTTCTGTCTTTTATCCATCACCTCTCTGCCTTCTGTCTACCCATCTTCTGTCCTGTACTGCGTATTCTATCATCTCCATCTACCAATTATCTGTCTTCACATCTACAGTAATTGTCTTCTATTTATCTTCCTGCCTTCTGTCTCTCTCTTCTGTTGCCTGACTTCTAACAATCGCCTGTCTACTACCTATCGCCTACCTGTCTACTACCTATCTACTACCTGTCCTCTACCTATCGCCTACCTGTCCTCTACCTATCGCCTACCTGTCCTCTACCTATCGCCTACCTGTCCTCTACCTATCGCCTACCTGTCCTCTACCTATCGCCTACCTGTCCTCTACCTATCGCCTACCTGTCCTCTACCTATCGCCTACCCGTCCTCTACCTATCGCCTACCCGTCCTCCACCTATCGCCTACCCGTCCTCTACCTATCGCCTACCCGTCCTCTACCTATCACCTACCCGTCCACTACCCATCGCCTCCCTGTCCTCTAGCTATCGCCTACCTGTCCTCTACCTATCGCCTACCTGTCCACTACCCATCGCCTCTCTGTCCTCTACCTATCGCCTACCCATCCTCTACCTATCGCCTACCCGTCCACTACCCATCGCCTCCCTATCCTCTAGCTATCGCCTACCTGTCCTCTACCTATCACCTACCTGTCCACTATCCATCGCCTCTCTGTCCTCTACCTATCGCCTACCCGTCCTCTACCTATCGCCTACCCGTCCTCTACCTATCGCCTACCCGTCCTCTACCTATCGCCTACCCGTCCTCTACCTATCGCCTACCCGTCCTCTACCTATCGCCTCCCTGTCCTCTACCTATCGCCTACCCGTCCTCTACCTATCGCCTACCCGTCCTCTACCTATCGCCTACCTGTCCACTACCCATCGCCTCCCTGTCCTCTACCTATCACCTACCTGTCCTCTACCTATCGCCTACCTGTCCACTACCCATCGCCTCTCTGTCCTCTACCTATCGCCTATCTATCCTCTACCTATCGCCTACCCGTCCCTCTACCTATCGCCTACCCGTCCCTCCACCTATCGCCTACCTGTCCCTCTACCTATCGCCTACCCGTCCCTCTACCTATCGCCTACCTGTCCTCTACCTATCGCCTACCCGTCCTCTACCTATCGCCTACCCGTCCTCTACCTATCGCCTACCCGTCCTCTACCTATCACCTACCCGTCCACTACCCATCGCCTCCCTGTCCTCTAGCTATCGCCTACCTGTCCTCTACCTATCGCCTACCTGTCCACTACCCATCGCCTCTCTGTCCTCTACCTATCGCCTACCCATCCTCTACCTATCGCCTACCCGTCCACTACCCATCGCCTCCCTGTCCTCTAGCTATCGCCTACCTGTCCTCTACCTATCACCTACCTGTCCACTATCCATCGCCTCTCTGTCCTCTACCTATCGCCTACCCGTCCTCTACCTATCGCCTACCCGTCCTCTACCTATCGCCTACCCGTCCTCTACCTATCGCCTACCCGTCCTCTACCTATCGCCTACCCGTCCTCTACCTATCGCCTACCCGTCCTCTACCTATCGCCTCCCTGTCCTCTACCTATCGCCTACCCGTCCTCTACCTATCGCCTACCCGTCCTCTACCTATCGCCTACCTGTCCACTACCCATCGCCTCCCTGTCCTCTACCTATCGCCTACCTGTCCTCTACCTATCGCCTACCTGTCCACTACCCATCGCCTCTCTGTCCTCTACCTATCGCCTATCTATCCTCTACCTATCGCCTACCCGTCCCTCTACCTATCGCCTACCCGTCCCTCCACCTATCGCCTACCTGTCCCTCTACCTATCGCCTACCCGTCCCTCTACCTATCGCCTCCCTGTCCTCTAGCTATCGCCTACCTGTCCTCTACCTATCACCTCTCTGTCCTCTACCTATCGCCTACCTATCCTCTACCTATCGCCTACCCGTCCCTCTACCTATCGCCTACCCGTCCCTCTACCTATCGCCTACCCGTCCACTACCCATCGCCTCCCTGTCCTCTAGCTATCGCCTACCTGTCCTCTACCTATCACCTACCTGTCCACTACCCATCGCCTACCCGTCCTCTACCTATCGCCTACCCGTCCTCTACCTATCGCCTACCCGTCCTCTACCTATCGCCTACCCGTCCTCTACCTATCGCCTACCCGTCCTCTACCTATCGCCTACCCGTCCTCTACCTATCGCCTCCCTGTCCTCTACCTATCGCCTACCCGTCCTCTACCTATCGCCTACCCGTCCTCTACCTATCGCCTACCCGTCCACTACCCATCGCCTACCTGTCCTCTACCTATCGCCTACCCGTCCCTCTACCTATCGCCTACCCGTCCTCTACCTACCGTGTTTCCCCGAAAGTAAGACCCTGTCTTACATTAATTTTACCCCAAAAAGTCCCACCCTGTCTTACTTTCGGGGGAGGTCTTACATTAGCCGGAAAAAAAAATGACAATTTTCAAATTCAGTACAGTACTTAACGTTACACCGTTCAACTGGAAAGCAGACAACAAATCAAAGTACGGTAACAGTAACACACTACGGTACGGTACTGTACGGTAATTGCCGTATACCCTCTGCCTGCATACCATAACAGTGCCGTATCCCACTGCACACAGCCCCATACCCCATAACAGTGCCGTATCCCACTGCACACAGCCCCATACCCCATAACAGTGCCGTATCCCACTGCACACAGCCCCATACATGTTTCCCTACTTGGTTTTTAAATGCTGGACGTTTTCCTCTGCGGTGCGGCTGTGGGTGCGGAAGGCCTGTGCTGCAGGGAACGCTGTGCCAATCAGCAGGGAAACAGCGGTGACGTGGGGCTGGGGCGGCCAATTACAGCCCGAGCTGCTGGGCCAATCAGCACTCGAGCTGATTGGCCAATCAGCGCTCGAGCCGGGGGCCGGCGGTGACGTGGGGAGCAGGGGCGGCCAATGAGCTGTTGAGCTGGGCGGATTGCGGGGTTAACACGGCGAGTTAACCCCATGAGCGCTGGACCCGCCCAGCTGCACCTGAGGACACCTCTGGAGCCTGGGGACCCAATGGGGGACAGCGGCGGCCCAAAGGTAAGGGCCTTACATTTCACAGCGGCCCCCCCAACCCTGCCTTACATTCGGGGGAGGCCTTACATTGGAGGACCCCCCCGAAACCCCCACCCTGTCTTACTTTCGGGGGGGTCCTACTTTCGGGGAAACAGGGTATCGCCTACCCGTCCTCTACCTATCGCCTACCCGTCCTCTACCTATCGCCTACCCGTCCTCTACCTATCGCCTCCCTGTCCTCTACCTATCGCCTACCTGTCCTCTACCTATCCCCTACCTGTCTACTACCCATCGCCTCCCTGTCCTCTACCTATTGCCTACCTGTCCTCTACCTATCGCCTACCCGTCCCTCTACCTATCGCCTACCCGTCCTCTACCTATCGCCTACCCGTCCTCTACCTATCGCCTACCCGTCCTCTACCTATCGCCTACCCGTCCTCTACCTATCGCCTACCCGTCCTCTACCTATCGCCTACCCGTCCTCTACCTATCGCCTACCTGTCCTCTACCTATCCCCTACCTGTCTACTACCCATCGTCTCCCTGTCCTCTACCTATTGACTACCTGTCCTCTACCTATCACCTACCTGTCCACTACCCATCGCCTACCTGTCCTCTACCTATCGCCTCCCTGTCCTCTACCTATCGCCTACCTGTCCTCTACCTATCCCCTACCTGTCTACTACCCATCGCCTCCCTGTCCTCTACCTATCACCTACCTGTCCACTACCTATCCCCTATCTATCCACTACCCATCGCCTACCTGTCTACTACCCATCGCCTACCTGTCTTCTCTACCCATCTTCTATTTATCTCTTATCTACCTGTCTTCTATCCACCTTGCAGGATATGATACAGTGATTAATATTCCTCTTGTTTTCCTTGCAGTTTTCTTCATGTTACTATTTTTACGATAAAGAGTGTGAGTCTTATACATAAACCACTAACTACAGATTTGCCCGGAGGGTAAAACAAACAATTAGATGTTTCAGATCTCCGATTTCGCTCTTCTAATTTAGCTCCCGTCGCTCACCATCACCTTTGATCTTGATGCTCTAATTAACAGGATATAAATTCTGGCACAGGGGTGTGATGTGTCTGTGTGCAATTAACAACATAACACATCAACATCCCAAGGACTCATTAACTGAAACATTTATGGAAACACATTCATCCACCAAATCTCCGCTTCACCAGCCAACAATTAGCCCCACACGTAAACCCGATCTGCAAACATTCATCTTGTCAGTCTGTCGCACAGGTGGAGGACTGACGGCAACGATGGCTCACGCTCAGACTCTGGTTGGAAGTCGATCTACCTTATCAAATGTTTTTGCATTGGTGCCATTCCTATACGATACTGGTGATGGGTTTATTTGTATTGGAAATGTATATTATAAGCTTCTGTGGGTAAAATACATTATCCATCATGTCTAGATGGAAAGGACGGTGAGAATCGATCAACTGATGGTCATCGCATGACTGACAAATGTCTGATGCTGACCAATGGATACTGACTGTGACATCCAACATCCAAAAAAGTAACTCCGGCACACAATGGAAGTCAATATAATTCACATATGAGTTTATTGGAAATTCCCATCACGTTGCAAATGACATTTCAAATGAGGTTTAATCCGTTTAAAGAAAAGATTAACACCGCATACGTAGTGAGACGAAGAAAACAATAGTATTCATCACTTCACAGGTAATTATTTCAACGTTTCGGCTTATAAGCCTTTTTCAAAAAAACCTGTACATGAATCAGTGACGGGGGTCCGGCCGTGCGAGGTCCATCGCACGGCCGGACCCCCGTCACTGATTCATGTACAGGTTTTTTTGAAAAAGGCTTATAAGCCGAAACGTTGAAATAATTACCTGTGAAGTGATGAATACTATTGTTTTCTTCGTCTCACTACGTATGCGGTGTTAATCTTTTCTTTAAACGGATTAAACCTCATTTGAAATGTCATTTGCAACGTGATGGGAATTTCCAATAAACTCATATGTGAATTATATTGACTTCCATTGTGTGCCGGAGTTACTTTTTTGGATATCTCTATTTTTCTCCTGAGCACCTAACCAAAGGGTAGTGAGCACCTCATTTTCTATATACTGTGACATCCAACAAACGTCACCCTAGTGTTGACATCGAGATCTCCTCCCCACGCAGTGATATCCAGCTTCATTCCTATTAGTAACATCCAGCATCCTTTACCACCAGCAGTGACATCTAGCACCCCTTCTCCCGGTAATGACATCCAGCACCCTTACCAACGGTAGTGACATCCAGCACCTTTACCCCAGTAGTGACATCCAGCACCCTTACCCCGGTAGTGACATCCAGCACCCTTCCCCCTTTAGTGACATCCAGCAGCCTTCCCCCAGTAGTGAAATCCAGCACCCTTCCCCCAGTAGTGACATCCAGCACCCTTCCCCCAGTAGTGACACCCAGCACCCTTCCCCCCGGTAGTGACATCAAGCACCCTTACCCCAGCAGTGACATCCAGCACCCTTCCCCCAGCAGTGACATCCAGCACCCTTCCCCCGGCAGTGACATCCAGCACCCTTCCCCCGGTAGTGACATCCAGCACCCTTACCCCGGTAGTGACATCCAGCACCCTTCCTCCGGTAGTGACACCCAGCACCCTTCCCCAAGTAGTGACACACAGCACCCTTCCTCCAGTAGTGACACACAGCACCCTTCCTCCAGTAGTGACATCCAGCACCCTTCCCCCCGGTAGTGACATAAAGCACCTTTCCCCCGGTAGTGACATAAAGCACCCTTCCCCCGGTAGTGACATCCAGCACCCTTCCCCCTTTAGTGACATCCAGCACCCTTCCCCCAGTAGTGAAATCCAGCACCCTTCCCCCAGTAGTGACATCCAGCACCCTTCCCCCAGTAGTGACATCCAGCACCCTTCCCCCAGTAGTGACACCCAGCACCCTTCCCCAAGTAGTGACACCCAGCACCCTTCCCCCAGTAGTGACATCCAGCACTCTTCCCCCAGTAGTGACACCCAGCACTCTTCCCCCAGTAGTGACACCCAGCACCCTTCCCCCAGTAGTGACATCCAGCACCCTTCCCCCAGTAGTGACACCCAGCACCCTTCCCCCAGTAGTGACATCCAGCACCCTTACTCCCAGTAGTGACATCCAGCACCCTTCCCCCAGTAGTGACATCCAGCACCCTTCCCCCAGTAGTTACATCCAGCACTCTTCCCCCAGTAGTGACACCCAGCACCCTTCCCCAGTAGTGACACCCAGCACTCTTCCCCCCAGTAGTGACACCCAGCACCCTTCCTCCAGTAGTGACATCCAGCACCCTTCCCCCCGGTAGTGACATAAAGCACCTTTCCCCCAGTAGTGACATAAAGCACCCTTCCCCCAGTAGTGACATCCAGCACCCTTCCCCCTTTAGTGACATCCAGCACCCTTCCCCCAGTAGTGACATCCAGCACTCTTCCCCCAGTAGTGACACCCAGCACTCTTTCCCCCAGTAGTGACACCCAGCACCCTTCCCCCAGTAGTGACATCCAGCACTATTTCCCCCAGTAGTGACACCCAGCACCCTTCCCCCAGTAGTGACATCCAGCACCCTTCCCCCAGTAGTGACACCCAGCACCCTTCCCCCAGTAGTGACATCCAGCACTCTTTCCCCCAGTAGTGACATCCAGCACCCTTCCCCCAGTAGTGACATCCAGCACCCTTCCCCCAGTAGTGACACCCAGCACCCTTCCCCAAGTAGTGACACCCAGCACCCTTCCCCAAGTAGTGACACCCAGCACCCTTCCCCCAGTAGTGACATCCAGCACTCTTCCCCCAGTAGTGACACCCAGCACTCTTCCCCCAGTAGTGACACCCAGCACCCTTCCCCCAGTAGTGACATCGAGCACCCTTCCCCCAGTAGTGACACCCAGCACCCTTCCCCCAGTAGTGACATCCAGCACCCTTCCCCCAGTAGTGACACCCAGCACTCTTCCCCCAGTAGTGACACCCAGCACCCTTCCTCCAGTAGTGACATCCAGCACCCTTCCCCCCGGTAGTGACATAAAGCACCTTTCCCCCGGTAGTGACATAAAGCACCCTTCCCCCGGTAGTGACATCCAGCACCCTTCCCCCTTTAGTGACATCCAGCACCCTTCCCCCAGTAGTGAAATCCAGCACCCTTCCCCCAGTAGTGACATCCAGCACCCTTCCCCCAGTAGTGACATCCAGCACCCTTCCCCCAGTAGTGACATCCAGCACCCTTCCCCCAGTAGTGACACCCAGCACCCTTCCCCAAGTAGTGACATCCAGCACCCTTCCCCCAGTAGTGACAACCAGCACTCTTCCCCCAGTAGTGACACCCAGCACTCTTCCCCCAGTAGTGACATCCAGCACCCTTCCCCCAGTAGTGACATCCAGCACCCTTCCCCCAGTAGTGACACCCAGCACCCTTCCCCCAGTAGTGACATCCAGCACCCTTACTCCCAGTAGTGACATCCAGCACCCTTCCCCCAGTAGTGACATCCAGCACCCTTCCCCCAGTAGTTACATCCAGCACTCTTCCCCCAGTAGTGACACCCAGCACCCTTCCCCCAGTAGTGACACCCAGCACTCTTTCCCCCAGTAGTGACACCCAGCACCCTTCCTCCAGTAGTGACATCCAGCACCCTTCCCCCCGGTAGTGACATAAAGCACCTTTCCCCCAGTAGTGACATAAAGCACCCTTCCCCCAGTAGTGACATCCAGCACTCTTCCCCCAGTAGTGACACCCAGCACCCTTCCCCCAGTAGTGACACCCAGCACTCTTTCCCCCAGTAGTGACATAAAGCACCCTTCCCCCAGTAGTGACATCCAGCACCCTTCCCCCTTTAGTGACATCCAGCACCCTTCCCCCAGTAGTGACATCCAGCACTCTTCCCCCAGTAGTGACACCCAGCACTCTTTCCCCCAGTAGTGACACCCAGCACCCTTCCCCCAGTAGTGACATCCAGCACTATTTCCCCCAGTAGTGACACCCAGCACCCTTCCCCCAGTAGTGACATCCAGCACCCTTCCCCCAGTAGTGACACCCAGCACCCTTCCCCCAGTAGTGACATCCAGCACTCTTTCCCCCAGTAGTGACATCCAGCACCCTTCCCCCAGTAGCGACATCCAGCACCCTTACTCCCAGTAGTGACATCCAGCACCCTTCCCCCAGTAGTGACATCCAGCACCCTTCCCCCAGTAGTTACATCCATCACTCTTCCCCCAGTAGTGACACCCAGCACTCTTTCCCCCAGTAGTGACACCCAGCACCCTTCCCCCAGTAGTGACATCCAGCACCCTTCCCCCAGTAGTGACACCCAGCACCCTTACTCCCAGTAGTGACATCCAGCACCCTTCCTCCAGTAGTGACATCCAGCACCCTTCCCCCCGGTAGTGACATAAAGCACCTTTCCCCCAGTAGTGACATAAAGCACCCTTCCCCCAGTAGTGACATCCAGCACCCTTCCCCCTTTAGTGACATCCAGCACCCTTCCCCCAGTAGTGACATCCAGCACTCTTCCCCCAGTAGTGACACCCAGCACTCTTTCCCCCAGTAGTGACACCCAGCACCCTTCCCCCAGTAGTGACATCCAGCACTATTTCCCCCAGTAGTGACACCCAGCACCCTTCCCCCAGTAGTGACATCCAGCACCCTTCCCCCAGTAGTGACACCCAGCACCCTTCCCCCAGTAGTGACATCCAGCACTCTTTCCCCCAGTAGTGACATCCAGCACCCTTCCCCCAGTAGTGACATCCAGCACCCTTCCCCCAGTAGTGACACCCAGCACCCTTCCCCAAGTAGTGACACCCAGCACCCTTCCCCAAGTAGTGACACCCAGCACCCTTCCCCCAGTAGTGACATCCAGCACTCTTCCCCCAGTAGTGACACCCAGCACTCTTCCCCCAGTAGTGACACCCAGCACCCTTCCCCCAGTAGTGACATCGAGCACCCTTCCCCCAGTAGTGACACCCAGCACCCTTCCCCCAGTAGTGACATCCAGCACCCTTCCCCCAGTAGTGACACCCAGCACTCTTCCCCCAGTAGTGACACCCAGCACCCTTCCTCCAGTAGTGACATCCAGCACCCTTCCCCCCGGTAGTGACATAAAGCACCTTTCCCCCGGTAGTGACATAAAGCACCCTTCCCCCGGTAGTGACATCCAGCACCCTTCCCCCTTTAGTGACATCCAGCACCCTTCCCCCAGTAGTGAAATCCAGCACCCTTCCCCCAGTAGTGACATCCAGCACCCTTCCCCCAGTAGTGACATCCAGCACCCTTCCCCCAGTAGTGACATCCAGCACCCTTCCCCCAGTAGTGACACCCAGCACCCTTCCCCAAGTAGTGACATCCAGCACCCTTCCCCCAGTAGTGACATCCAGCACTCTTCCCCCAGTAGTGACACCCAGCACTCTTCCCCCAGTAGTGACATCCAGCACCCTTCCCCCAGTAGTGACATCCAGCACCCTTCCCCCAGTAGTGACACCCAGCACCCTTCCCCCAGTAGTGACATCCAGCACCCTTACTCCCAGTAGTGACATCCAGCACCCTTCCCCCAGTAGTGACATCCAGCACCCTTCCCCCAGTAGTTACATCCAGCACTCTTCCCCCAGTAGTGACACCCAGCACCCTTCCCCCAGTAGTGACACCCAGCACTCTTTCCCCCAGTAGTGACACCCAGCACCCTTCCTCCAGTAGTGACATCCAGCACCCTTCCCCCCGGTAGTGACATAAAGCACCTTTCCCCCAGTAGTGACATAAAGCACCCTTCCCCCAGTAGTGACATCCAGCACTCTTCCCCCAGTAGTGACACCCAGCACCCTTCCCCCAGTAGTGACACCCAGCACTCTTTCCCCCAGTAGTGACATCCAGCACCCTTCCTCCAGTAGTGACATCCAGCACCCTTCCCCCCGGTAGTGACATAAAGCACCTTTCCCCCAGTAGTGACATAAAGCACCCTTCCCCCAGTAGTGACATCCAGCACCCTTCCCCCTTTAGTGACATCCAGCACCCTTCCCCCAGTAGTGACATCCAGCACCCTTCCCCCAGTAGTGACACCCAGCACCCTTCCCCCAGTAGTGACACCCAGCACTCTTTCCCCCAGTAGTGACACCCAGCACCCTTCCTCCAGTAGTGACATCCAGCACCCTTCCCCCCGGTAGTGACATAAAGCACCTTTCCCCCAGTAGTGACATAAAGCACCCTTCCCCCAGTAGTTACATCCAGCACTCTTCCCCCAGTAGTGACACCCAGCACCCTTCCCCCAGTAGTGACATCCAGCACTCTTTCCCCCAGTAGTGACATCCAGCACCCTTCCCCCAGTAGTGACATCCAGCACCCTTCCCCCAGTAGTGACACCCAGCACCCTTCCCCAAGTAGTGACGCCCAGCACCCTTCCCCCAGTAGTGACATCCAGCACTGTTCCCCCAGTAGTGACACCCAGCACCCTTCCCCCAGTAGTGACACCCAGCACCCTTCCCCCAGTAGTGACACCCAGCACCCTTCCCCCAGTAGTGACATCCAGCACCCTTCCCCCAGTAGTGACACCCAGCACCCTTCCCCCAGTAGTGATATCCAGCACCCTTCCCCCAGTAGTGACATCCAGCACCCTTACTCCCAGTAGTGACATCCAGCACCCTTCCCCCAGTAGTGACATCCAGCACCCTTCCCCCAGTAGTTACATCCATCACTCTTCCCCCAGTAGTGACACCCAGCACTCTTTCCCCCAGTAGTGACACCCAGCACCCTTCCCCCAGTAGTGACATCCAGCACCCTTCCCCCAGTAGTGACACCCAGCACCCTTCCCCCAGTAGTGACATCCAGCACCCTTACTCCCAGTAGTGACATCCAGCACCCTTCCCCCAGTAGTGACACCCAGCACCCTTCCCCCAGTAGTGACACCCATCACTCTTTCCCCCAGTAGTGACATCCAGCACTCTTCCCCCAATAGTGATATCCAGCACCCTTCCCCCAGTAGTGACACCCAGCACTCTTTCCCCCAGTAGTGACATCCAGCACTCTTCCCCCAGTAGTGACATCCAGCACCCTTCCCCCAGTAGTGACACCCAGCACCCTTCCCCCAGTAGTGACATCCAGCACCCTTACTCCCAGTAGTGACATCCAGCACCCTTCCCCCAGTAGTGACACCCAGCACCCTTCCCCCAGTAGTGACACCCAGCACTCTTTCCCCCAGTAGTGACATCCAGCACCCTTCCCCCAGTAGTGACATCCAGCACCCTTCCCCCAGTAGTGACATCCAGCACTCTTCCCCCAATAGTGATATCCAGCACCCTTCCCCCAGTAGTGACACCCAGCACTCTTTCCCCCAGTAGTGACACCCAGCACCCTTCCCCCAGTAGTGACATCCAGCACCATTACTCCCAGTAGTGACATCCAGCACCCTTCCCCCAGTAGTGACACCCAGCACCCTTCCCCCAGTAGTGACACCCAGCACTCTTTCCCCCAGTAGTGACATCCAGCACCCTTCCCCCAGTAGTGACATCCAGCACTCTTCCCCCAATAGTGATATCCAGCACCCTTCCCCCAGTAGTGACACCCAGCACTCTTTCCCCCAGTAGTGACATCCAGCACTCTTCCCCCAGTAGTGACATCCAGCACCCTTCCCCCAGTAGTGACATCCAGCACTATTTCCCCCAGCAGTGACATCCAGCACCCTTCCCCCAGTAGTGACATCCAGCACCCTTCCCCCAGTAGTGACATCCAGCACTCTTTCCCCCAGTAGTGACATCCAGCACTCTTCCCCCAGTAGTGACATCCAGCACTATTTCCCCCAGCAGTGACATCCAGCACTCTTCCCCCAGTGGTGACATCCAGTGACTTGCAGTATCATGCCTTTTCCAACCCATCACCTGTATTTCCCCACCCCCCATAGTCAGTATAGGCTGCTCTTCTGCTGTGGGCAGCACCACGCTAGTTGGGTCTTCTTGCAAGCGCACAAAGCATGTTGGGTGTGTTTGCTTGAGGATACAGAGCGGTCTTGATATTGTGTGCGTGTTTTTTGCTTAGTTTTTTTTTTTAGCGATATGGTGGCGGTGTAGCTACCTGCTAATGTCCGCCGTATGCGAAAACACCAAACAAGTAGGAAGCTTTCTTACACCGCCAGCGCACACTTCACAAGTGTGCGAGTCACATGTGGCTCGGTACTGTTGCCTTAAAACAAGAAAAATAAAAATGTCTCCAAGGTATCTGCAACTTTTAAGATGAACATGTCCTATGGCCTAGACTCCTGATGCTGAAGAAAACCAGATGTAGATCATCTAAACAACTATCATTTTTTTCTGCGCAAATGGAAGGGATGGAAAACGCAGATACTAGAAGAATAATTGTTAATCTCTTAAACCAAGACCCGGCACAAAAATGAGATGACGAGTTCTCCATCAAAAGGCTCTGATCGCCGTGTTCAGCAATCGTTCTGACAATGGGATTGTGTGCTCGCTCTGCTGGAGACATGGCGGAGAAGAACAGGATGGACCCCCGCTGACTGCACTCACAGTATAATCAGATCGCCATGCTCATCCTGATTTTTTTTCCATTATTCTAAAAAGTAAGAAAAAACACATATTTCTTTTTTTGACAAAGTCATTATGTTCCAGGATTCAATCCTGCCAATAAATGTCATTGTCGAGAAACCGTGCTGAACTGGTGCGGAACTTGAAAGGACACAAAGACGTGTTCACGTCACTCAAGAATCAGAGGAGGGCATTAATTTACATATCTGACAGGTGTAGACAAGGCCAGACAGTCATGTTCTCCTTTTCCAACAGGCACAAATAGCATCCAGGGTACTAGGCAGGTCCCGGTGATGCCAAACAGCAGAAGACGCCACAAGAAACCTAATAGGACAGGCGTTCCATGCACCAGGTTACATATTTTTGTAAAAAAATGGCATTTGCCAAAAACTGCAATTTTTTGCAGCAGGGTCCCCCACTAGAAACCCTTTATATAAGCCAAAGCAACAGCCCTCACTTTCGCATACCAACAAGATCCATATATTTCATAGACGGCCATAAACACACCGTATGTGCCACAGCAGGGGAACAATATGGCAGGCTGCAATTTTTCCCTTGTGGCGGCAGCTGGCTGATTGCTCAGGAACAGCAACTGAAGCCCCCCGCAATTGACCACAAAGCAGGTATCATTTTTGAAAAAGGTTGTAATGGAGAGACAAGGAATGATGTTGCCGCTGATGGACATTTGTCTTTTTTCAACAGTACTATGTAACTGAAAAATTTCTGGATAATTTGACAGTCATAGAAAAAAATAAAGCACCAATTCGTAGAGGTATAGGGTTAATTCTTGCTCAAAAATGAATAAGGATTCTAGTTTTTCACTAGAACAATGTTAGGGCTAGTGTAGCAACTCACTCGGGAAAATAGGTAAAGCTAAAATCTGCAGCTAACCCTGCCGGTCCCAGTACAGACTAGAGACCCTACCCTGCAGGCCCTAGTGGTTCCTGCGTGAGCTAAGATAGCCCTAAACACTAGATGATAGCAACTCAGACCTATGCTGCCTCAAAGGCCATCGAGCGCTTTACGTTCCTCCTGAAGAAATGGAGGGCAGAGCAGAGTGTAAATTACCTACAAAAGGGACAGTGTGCTGAAAAAAGGAAAAGGTCCCAAAGTGAGTAAAACAAACCACAAAAAACTAAATAAAGGATTAAGTACTTACTGTTAGAGAATATGCCTACTTCTTAAAAGAAACAGAAGATAGAGTAAAGAACAAAAACAGAAAAGAGATGAACCCTACCTGGACTTCCACAGCCTGGCTTAAACAGCAGCACTATAGCTGAACATCCAAATGACAATATCAACGGCAGGAAATGCCAGCACGGGGAAAGAATATAAAGCTGCACCTGAAAGGTGATAGGGCAGACAAACCAGCAAATGAAAACACCTGTTACCCTAAGCAGACTGGAGCAAGGTAACAAACTAAACACCCTGAGAAAAGGTGCATCTTCTGTGGTCGGTGGACAGAGAAGCCAATCACAAAGTACCAACTCAGGGGTTCTAACACAGAGGTATACCACATTCAATACATTATCACAACATGCTAGGGTGGAACTCACACCACAACCACTGGGTGGCCACTGCTAGTGCAAACCTCTCCTTGCAGAGTATCACATAATCATGTTTTGCTTTCCTTATTTCTCAGAGCCGATCATATTGTGCTACTCATCTTGGTGTATGTCAAGCAACAAGCAAAATGGTAAAAGAACACATGTAAGACCCAGAGGCAAATAACGACACTCTGAATACATTAATCAGAGATCATAAGTACGGTAATTAAATGCAGAAGACACCCAAGATTCTGAGCCAACAGTATTGGCATCAGAGGTGAAGAATGGCATGGAGAACCAGACTCGACGATGGGCCAGGGCAGTGCAGATCCTTTCACTCAACTCTATCCCCTTGCAAGACTATTAGCAAAGTTGCTCCATTTCTTCATTTAAAAAAACATAAAAAAAATGAAATGTTAAGCCTTGCGAAGAGCTAGATGATTATGAAGCGGTGGGAATTGTTTGAAATGACTCGCGCAACTTTGTGTTTGTTCTCAGGGTCATAAGATGTCGAGGATGTAAATGCAGAGCCGGTCAATAAAAAAGCGGTCACATTTCATATTAACATGAGCAAACCCCCATTAGCCGTAATGAAGTGAGCATCTCTCTACGGCTTCGATTGCATTCTTCACTCTATGTTTTTCCCCTAAGAAGCGGCGAGGAGGCACGTTGCATACCAATGCCTGGTACAGAGACTCTTACACTGAAAAGTCTAATTAAAAGCATATAAAAACACTATAAAAATGATTCATGGCCATCTCAGAGATCAGCAGCATTCCATAATTGGCTCTTTCACACTTTGTTGTTCCCATAGAGCAGGATGACAAAAAAACACATTATTATGCCGTACAAACCCAATCATTTATTTGATACAGATTCAGTCATGTTTCACATCTTAGCAAAGGGCAAATCACGCAAGATTAATTCCAGGACATCACCACGTGACCGGCTGGAGTTCTGCTATGTGTGAACAGTCATCTTGCGCTCAAATTATTTCCGAGAACTTTGCGAAGAAGCCGACTGCGCGGGGGGAGGTGGTGGACGTCACACCTTATTCTGGATTTTGGATCCAGGTTATGAAAAATTGTACAACTGGACCATCCCTTCCCGTGTGCTAAAGTGCCCCAGATAAAATAAAACCAACATATACTCACCTCTTGGACCAGCGCGGTGCGAGAGATGTTGGCACTGTGTCTACCGGTGGTCAAGGGATGTCAATGTCTACGATCGGCTGCACATAATCCAGTAGTGTACAACACCCCTAAACAGGGCTACTGTGAGTACATAAAGTTATCATCTATCACCATAAGAGACAAACTGTAGCCCGTTGGGGGTCTAGCTGCTGAGACCCCCACTGTCCATCCTCTCTGGGACTGCCCATGGTCCCATAGATAACGGAAATCCTCTCCATACTATGTAGAATAAAGGGAGCTGCATTTGAGCACGCACACTGCCCCACCATTCAGACAGAGAGGACAAAAGTCCCCCGTTCTGGAAAATGGAGGGGGGAGTCTCACCAATCTACCGCCCACTGACCTATCCAATGGATTGTAGGTACCTTCTTGTAACTGGAATACTCCTTGCACATGACGGAGAAAGGTAAAGGGTTCCCCTATGGATTTATATCTTACTATTTAACCTCTTCTCTTTTTTATACTTTAATCAGTTTGGTTTGGTCGCTGATGGATGTGAAATACGCACAAAGTCAAATTTATGCTACATACAGTATATATATATATAAGCATATATATATAAGATCTGCACACTTTCCGCCACAATCACATGAGAACATACTCCAAAAGACCAATTTGAATCGTTGAGAGATTAGATTGTTCATGTTGGCCCTAAAATTACGGTATTGCTATCATCATTGCAAAAGTTGACATATATTCTACAGCTGGAGACCAAGCCTAAGCATAACGCGCGTTGGGTGCCTCTTCCCATGGATGGGTGTATGTATAAAATGATAAATGGCTAAACCTGGTCATATTGACCGTGACTGTTTTTCTTCCTTCAGCTGCTGTCTTACCCACCATCTCATGGGCTGTATTTAAGAATGTTGGTCCTTTATATACATTTTTGACTTTGATTACATAGGTGATTTACTATGTAATACTGCCCTGTGCATTAATTGGCACACTGTTCACCATATGTCCCCCTTTTTAAGGTAAAGTCTAGCTCAGTAATTCAGCCAGGCTATAAATACTAATGATAATAAACTTTATGTATTACACAGTCTGTGTCTCTGTACGGCCACAGCCATTTATTGTGGTGTTTTATGCTCTTACATATGTTCCGTGTTCGTCAATCCTCAGAGCACTTGCAGCCGCCTTAGCATAAAGAATTCAAAGTTGATTTGGTTAAGTTTAGTGGGCATGTTGTCTTTTACTACCCTACCCATCAATGTAATTAGCTTGCTGACCCCAAATCTCCTGACGTGTTCCCTTTGAAGGCACCTCCAATGGGTTTATATCTAAATTACAAGAATTCTGCAGCTCCGAACATCAAGGGGTCAGATGCGGAGTCAGTGGGTTGGGAGGACTGGTTGATAATGTGCTGTATCTTATTAGTGGTAATATTAGCACTTGCACTTTTATGTATTTCAGTGCTTCATAAATAATAAGGGTAATAAATATTTGAGAGACCAGCACATAAATATATATTATATTTACTATGTATGAGTCCTGGAACGTCTGTAACTACTCCCGGTTTCCTCGGCGTGAGACATCTGCGGTAAGGATGCGGTCGGCCTGGTTAACTCACTGTTTAAGTAGTGAATGTTGGAATTTCCTTTTGTGGCTTTTAGATAACTCTCGATAAATAAGGAACGTGTTGTGATTGTGGCTTACAATTGATTTAGCTGTGTTCACGGTTGAAGACTACAGAGCATGATCTCTGCTGCGCTCCCGTTGCATCGATATGCCTTCATAAAAAAAAGAAGAAAACTGCAGGAAGATTTCACCCCTATTGATCACGACAGTACAAAGGCAACGCAATGTTACAGCTTCTTCGAGAAATTCTCCAGTCTGAGAGAAGTAGAGAGACGTCTTCTGCTAAGTAAAGGCTGACAAAGGTCAAACCACAATTACACAGACTTGTTAAACGGAATTAGAAGTCGGATATGAGCGGCACGGCTCTAAGAAAAGTTCTAAGTCTTCAAGTGTTGGTTCATGGAGTTTTCCAATATGCAACCTCACAACCAATACCCATATAATTTGAGAACAAGTATATTTGCCACAACCCAAACATCTACCTTAAAATTGTCATCCATCCCTTATTTCGCACTTGAGTCCCCTTCCTTGTACAATAGGCCTCTGAAATCACGGTGCATTTGCTTAAATCACGTTTTCTGGACAGCTTTCTAACCTTCAAGCTCATGTTTGTACATCCATGATAAACACTATTGACCCATATGCAACAACCTGCCACTGGCCCCTTTTTAAGTTGGAAAGCTGGTTGGGTGAACCAGTAGCTAGCTAGTGGTGAGCAAAAAGATTTGCAGGACCCTTAACAAATGGCCACATCAATATTCCTTGACCGCTGGGCCAAAGCCCCACGTACCCATCTTCCACCTGTCGGCATCAACAGTGTCTCCTCTGATTAGTAGGCCTGAAGCAACATCAATGTGCACCATGCCACTATGGGGACATCGCATCTGGCCTACAAATCAGAAGAGGTGCTAGAGATGCTGGCAGGTGGGAGGTGGTTAGCTGTGGTTAGCTGGGCTCTGGTCTGGCGACTGGGAAATAGACACTCCCGCTAACATGGCACCAGCAAATTATTCCGCAGTGCTTTAAACAGTGGTCCCCACTGATCCCACCACAATAACGCCATATCCTGAAACAAACTGCAAAAGGGTTCAATCAGTAGTAAAGGCTGAACTACCCCAATCATTCGCATTAGGCCATGTGCGATCTGTTTGGCAAATGGAAATCAAACAGAAAATACGCCAGATTGAACAGTGAATACAACAGGCAGCACAGTGGTCACGCATTTCATTCTAGCCAGAACAGCATCTGCACCAATGTCAAAGGTTCTCCATGATTGTTCCTAGGTGTCCTCCTGAAAGAGGTTCTTACAAAAAGGGTTGTCCCATCAAGGGTCTTCCACTTTGGTCGGCAAGCGGTAGAGAAGACTTCAGTTGTCTACCTTTCACGTGTCCTGGCAGGCAAATGCAAATGTGATGTCATCGGCATTGCTGACAGCCCCATTAAATAAGTGTTCTAGGTTCAGCATACAACGGGTGAAATAAGAATAGAATATGTCACTAGTGATGAGTGAGTATACTCGTTGCTCCGGTGATCTCCGAGTATTTGTGACTCCTCGGAGATTTACTTTTCCTTGCCGCAGCTGCATGATTTGCAGCTACTAGACAGCTTGATTACATGTGGTGATTACCTAGCAACCAGGCAACCCCCACATGTACTCAGGCTGGCTAGCAGCCGTAAATCATGCAGCTGCGTCAACAAAAAATAAATCTCCGAGAAGTCACAAATACTCGGAGACCACCCGAGCGTGCTCGGGAAAACCCGAGCAACGAGTATACTAGCACATCACTACACGTCACCAATTGTCTAAGTAAATATATTTCTAAAGGTGCCATTGACATAAAATTCTCACCAGATGTCGGTAACCCATTCAACCCACACAGGCAAAAAAAATCATACCATAGATGTCCAGAAATTGTGCAATAATGAGAAATGACTCAGGGAAAAATGATTGAATAAACAGTAGTTTAGAAATTATTGTGTAATTTATTTTGAAACAATAAGGTTGAGATTCTGATCATGAAGCTTATGTGAAAGAAATGGAGCAGTTACCAGTGTGAGACATGTAGATCAGGGGAGCAAACTGTCAGTCGTTACATGGCTCACACTGGTAATGTCTCCATTCATTTAGAAAAAGCTGAAGAGGCAGGTTCTCAGTGAGATCTTAATTTGCTCATTTACACATTATGAAAAACATGGCTTTCTCTGGAATAATACATCAGATCACAGATATTATGGTATCACTTTACTAAGGTTTCTATGGCTCACATGCCCAAACAGACTCAGGAGTGTTGATCCTACCAAAAGGTTTCCCTTAAGACCTGTGGATATCAAAGATAAGGTGCCCCTCAAATCAGAAAACCCTTCTCTTAGCCAGAGTTGAGAGATACAGAAAACGGCAGCTCTAGAGGACTACGCCGCCGGTAAATGCATTACATGATGGCCATCCGGTTAGTAGAAGATGTGTCAATCAAAATTTCCCCTGCCGGAAAAATGTTTGGCCAACCAACGATCCCCCGGCAATAACAGCTGGTCGCCACATTTCTGAAGATTAGTTCTAAGTGTGGAGCTATCAGCCGATCATGGACTCACTGTAAAATATGGAGGGGTTGCCGTGATGGGACATATCTTATAATGTATTCCCAAAAGAGACGGCAATGTGACCCGAACCGCGGCAGTGACTGACGAGACTGGCCGTACGACGTGCCGATATGCCGCTATCAGATACTATGGGATTTTATATCAGGGCATTGCTGTATTCATTAACCTTTTTATTGTTTTCAGCAGCGTGGAAACTTTATTCCATGAACATACGGAAACAAATTCTAAAAACCGGCGACCGATAGCGACACTTCTAATCCTGTTGTCATATTCCAAGCCGCGGTACAGACACATTATTATGCATCAATATGTTCTCCTAATCTCACAGGCTAATTGGTATGACTTGTAGTGCTCTGATATTACGTTACACAGCCCGGACTTCGTTCCTCTTTTTTTTTTTTTTCCAAAGACAGATTTCTAGACTCAGAAGATTATCTGCTGGAAACGCGTTTCAAGTCTGTGTACGATGTTGTAATCTGGAGGAATATCAGAGCCGGCTTGTGAGCGGTGCTGTTCTTTGTGGTCTTCATCTTGGCGGCTCGGTGCAATGGAGGTTTAGAAGAGAAAGATCTCACTAATTACTAATGTTCCGCATGATACCATTTACTCTTTGTAATGGGAGTACTATATCAATGCCTTTAATATGCCATAGTACAGAGTTTTTAAGATTGACTGTAGGGTGTCTGTTGAATTAACTAGACATGCCGTCCTGGTTATCCTTGCATTAGGACTTATTTGCACAATTCTCAGTTCTGCATCTGTATTTTTTGATTTTCATGATAGTCCATTTTTCATCCATTTTTCATTGTGGGTCAGTTTTAACAAGGCATGTGATAGCACACTAACCAAGTCATGGACCAAATTAAGTAAAATTTTTGTTTGATGACGATCATTAAAAAAAAAAAAGAAAATTACAAATTAGACTTTTGAAAAGTAGCGTAAAATATATGTATGTCCTTGTGTTTTCACAGGAAACAATAGATAGCACATGTAGGAAATACAATAAAGGCAGTCTGTCAGCATAAAAAGACTGTTCAAACCAATCACAGGCGCTCGGTGCACCCTTGGTGTGGCCAAACAGTTCAGTGCATTTTCCCACCTACATGTTTTACCTCTATTTCTGCCCCTCCTTGTTTGATTGAGTGTTCTAGCTTTATAGAGTCAGAGAAAGGAGAAGAAAGTTGGAAAACAAATAGGTGGCCAGGGCACTTAAAAGTTTGGCCATGCCAAGTGTGCACCGAGCGCATGTGCTTGGTTCATGGTAGGACTATTTAAACGCACCTTCCCACCTGCTCCACCCCGCTCTTCTTTGATTGACAGCTATGGCTTCATAGAGCCAGAGAAGGGAGGAGATGATCGGCCCCGCCATGAAGCAATGAGCTCCTGTTTGTGGTTTCAACAGTCATTCTGTGCTGACCGAGTCCCTTTAATGTGTGAATATGGCCCTAAACCATCATATTCTGTTTTTGATTTTCCACAAAAATTTAAAATAACCAATAAATTTCATTCAACTTCACAATTGTGTTCCACTTGTTGTTGATTCTTCACCAAAAATTTACATTTGGTATCTTTGTGTTTGAAGCATGATATGTCGGAAAAGGTTGAGAAGTTCCAGGGGGCCGAATACTTTCGCAAGGCACTGTACATGAACTCGATTCTCTACACTATATAGCCCCTACCGGTCTCCCCTTTCTGATTTTGAGATACCCCCCTTCCCTGGTTAATGTCCTGTCTTTTGTCTGTATGGTTGGTCCTCCACTTCTGAGTATACCGTTCATGTATACAATGGCTGAACATTCTGCTGGTATATCATTCGTTATATTGCCTCCTAATATAATGTCGGCAACATCCTACTGGTTCATTGATTTGACAATTTATTGTCTGACACTGTTTTCTATAAGAGAATGTCGATATTCATGTTATATGTTAATCACTTTGGAAATGTTTATTTTCAATAAAAATTGACAATTATAAAAAAAAACCTATTTTATAGTAACACAATCGTGTAATGCAAACAAAAAGTCATAGTATAAATTCATTAAGATACTTACTCGGCAAGTCCCAGAATAGTCTCCGTTTTGTACTGGCTGTCCGTGGCAAACCTCTGTACGTCCACTCCCTTGCCGAGACCTTGTAGGATCTGAGCCTGAGTGAAGTCCACCAGTCTCTCGTTGTAGAAGTGTAGCTGTTCGATCAGGGGCACCAATTCAATGGGCCAGTTGGCGTTGGCATAATCAGAGACGTACTTTGTAACCAATTTGATGAGCAAATTTGGGTCCGCCTATGGAAAATAAATAGAATTAGTGTGTCGTATAGGAAGACAAAAAAGAGACAAGAACTAGGTGCACCAAGTTGTAACATGTCCGCTCTCCATGAAGTGAGGAAGAACAATAACTGGATATTTCTAGTTCTCACTGATTATTTTTAGAAGGTCCAGATTCAGTTTAATAACATTTAGATATACAAGTGCATTGGAAGAGGAGAAGATGAAGTTGAAACGCATTGTCCACTAAGCAAAGGAGATCAATCTGCCCCCGAGTGCTCGTTCGGTCACCTCTTCCGCTACGTTGTCTTCTTGGAGTTTTACGCTTTACTGCAGCTAACAGCGGCACATGCCCGGAGAGCTCACCATTCATTCCTCACTGGGATGTGTGGGAAAATGCCTGATCATGTAGGGTTGCGTAGGCAGAGCATACGGCACTCCTGATTAAGAGGACGAGGCGCCCAAGTAGGGTTCTAACCAATGAATCATGAAATACAAACACTTGGCACTCAAGAAGTTGCAGTAAACGAAAAAGGCAATCCTTAAAGGTGTTAACGTTTCGGTCCTACATATGGACCTTCATCAGAACGGATTGCTTCTAATGATGATGATCTGTTGGCAACAGAACTTGTGATTGCGACGCTAGTGACTGTAGTAATGGCGCCATCATCATCCATATCATTAGAGGTAATCCGTTCTGATGAAGGTACGTGTGTAGGACTGAAACGTTAACAACTTTAAGAATTGCCAAATAAACTTCTTATGTGCCGCGGGTTTCTATTACATGATCATGTAGGGTTGTCATATGATCAAGTCAAGTTCTGCTGCATATATTTTCCCAAATATCTGCAAGATCTTCCCGCTCTAGAACTTGTTGGCTGCGGGAAGATCACAATTTTTGAAGTACAAAAGTTTTTCACCAAGTCCCAGCGGTTGAGTCTCTGGCAGGCGCTTTTCTCATTGTACAAGACTATACTGCCCTATAATTTATTTCTTATGTGTAATCTGGGGGCAGCCGGGTGGCTCAGTGGTTAGCACTGCAGCCTTGACACACTGGGATCCTGGATTAAAAGCTAGATGCATATTTTCTCCCCGTGTTTGCGGGGTTTTCTCTGGGCTCTCCCATTTCCTCCCACACTACAAAGCCATACTGATAGGGAATAATTGGAAGTATTTACACAGACACCCATCCGCAAAAAAAGATTACAAGACCTGTAAACGTCTCCTCCCGTGTTCCAGCAGACGAGAGTCGTATTTAATTGCCCAGAAAATATTATTTAATCACGTACTTCAGCCGATTTACATGGCTTTAATCCCCGACGGCTGGAACGTCAGCCTTATTATATGTTAGGATCCGTGTGGGGGGGATGAGATGTGAAAGTGGCTTTCGGGGGAGGGGAGAATGTGGCGCTGACTGTGCTCATCTCATGCCATTAAGCTTTAATCCGAAGGCTCTATAAAGAGGCCACATGTTGCAGGATTTTACCTGAAGAGCCACCATGCCAGTGGAAATGATGGATTTCAGTCCGGCAGACAGAACTCCATGAATATCCATGGTAGCAAAAGCAGAGTCTGCACGGCACAAATTGATTCAAGACCTCATCACCATCTCACACTTCCCAGGGGCTTATCTTTGCTTTGGGAATGGGCGATCCGAATATTAACTTCTGGGCACACGCTGGGGATTATTTTTTCTTTTAATAAATTAAAGGATTTTTTGCTTAATTTGCTGCAGAATGAGTTTACTGAGAACCTGACAGTGAGCTTATTCTGAAAGGGTTGATCTCAAATTTCATGGGATCATACATTAGCACAAGAACGCAGCTAAGAAGGAAGAGGATAAAAGTTATAACTCTCCCTCAGAATGAGCTCACTGACAGGTTTTCATTTACCTCATTTTGCGGTCAGGTCAGATGCTATTGGAAGACAAAAAAACACATTTTTTATTACAGAAACCAATGGTCAAAAAAATCATTTTTAACTGAAAACAGATGCATTTAAGTTAACAAATGGGTTTAAAGGGGCTCAAACTTTTAAGCAAGTCTGTAAAGTGTTTTTTATCTTTTGTTTAGTATTTTACATAATGATTTATAATATAAAAAACACAGAATGTTGCATTTTTTTACACCCACTTATCGAATATTAGACTCAAACTTCCTTTTCTGTTAAAATCAGGACGTCTATCAGACATTACCATCAACACAGGATGACTAATGATTGACAACTACATATCACACAATACCGCACTCACAAAAGATTATGGTCACAGCTCACCTCCTCCCCCTCCCTCCAAAATAAAGATTATGGTCACAGCTCACCTCCTCCCCCCCCCTTTAAAATAAATATTATGGTCACAGCTCACCTCCTCCCCCTCCCTCCAAAATAAAGATTATGGTCACAGCTCACCTCCTCCCCCTCCCTCCAAAATAACCTTTGCCCACGTCAGATAATTAGAAAGCTTTACCATAGAGGTCAATGAGTCTGAGTGAATCTACCGCTGTCTATGGGCCATGTGGCTGCCGTCAATCACATCTGGAAAAGGGGCTGCCCACAACTACTCAATCAATTCTGGACCCCATAAAATGTAGACTCAT
The DNA here is from genome assembly GCF_032444005.1 of Ranitomeya imitator. NCBI lineage: Eukaryota > Metazoa > Chordata > Amphibia > Anura > Dendrobatidae > Ranitomeya > Ranitomeya imitator. Next base: position 634,438,680 of record NC_091286.1, read on the forward strand.
CTCCTGCCATGTTGGGGCTTCCGTTACCAGTGGGCGACGTTGCGTTACATGACTGCTGCAACCAATAAGTAGCCGCTGATCGGCTGCAGCAGCCACTGATCGGCTGCAGCAGCCTTTATTATTTGACAAAGCAGACGGGACAGGTTTTTGGAAAGAGCCTTAACTTTTTAAAATAAAGAGAAATTTCTCCCAACTCACAGCCGACGACAGGAATATTTTTTTTTATTATTGTGGATTTCCATTTAAGCTGTTCCCCAATTTCAGCCGCGAGCGTCAGATTTTCCCGTCCTGAATCCGCCATGAATGGAGATGAAAACATCTCACCCCAGAAATCCAGTTCAGAAATCCTCCAAAGGATTAAAGTCCGGCTGTGCTTAGAGGCCACAAAAACGGCAAAAATTGAGATCTAAGCACGGGGTGGGGGGCAAATTACCACCCAAATCTACCTGCTTCCTGATATACGCACTGTGAAAACATTTCCGGAGAATTACTCCGACACACAGCTTACCTTAGAATAAAGCGATTGGTTAAGCTTTAGGGACAGAATGGAAACGTGTAGATGTCGGATGTTTATCGCGGCGGCGCATTGTTTGGGGGCATTCACACCGACACATAAGGTTAAGTTGTCGCAATTTACGCTTTACACGCTTGAAGTCTGGAGGCGTCAGCTCTGCTGTACTGCACAAGGATTTACCAGGATGAAAAATACAAATGTAAAGAGAAGCACTTAACCCGCGGCGTGCGGGGTCCGCACCGAGAGATGAGCTCTGCATTACGGCGAATGCTCGGAGGCTGCACAAATAGAGGCGGTAAGAAAAGCCACGAGACAGAAGAGATAAAAAGCTCCGTCGTCAGACTCGTCTCCTCCAGCCTAATGTAGGAAATGACAATTTGACAACACTTTCCAGCACTTCCCTTCTATTCTTGTCTCTGAACTCCAATGTGCTAATCTAAGCTGCATAATATGAACACAAGACCTGGCAATACCTATGGTTTTTTAATTAATAAATTAAGGGTTATTCCCATCTTCATTAATATTATAAATGCAATTTTAGTTAAATTTTCAGACTTTTTAAGGAATTAACACTCTTGTTTACAGCTTGTCACCATGGACACCAACCACCTCTGCTAGACGGTGTAACATTTCCCGCGCTTACAAGCTCTATTGTATGGAGCTTAGAAGCAGGGTTTTGAATACAGGTCAGGATCACTGTTACCTCCTAACCCAAGCCTGCTTCAGCACTGGGTTACAAGCTAAACAGTAGGATATAAGGGTTATACTCAAGTAATCTCTTGTGGAGCTGAGAGCTATGCAGTCTCCTTACTTCCTGGTCTCTTGTGGAGCTGAGAGCTATGCAGTCTCCTTACTTCCTCGCTCTCCTCCTTAAGTAGCAGAGCTGTTGTAATAATGGAACTATAAAGCTCAGCACAAATTCCGCTGTAACACATTCAGCTATAAGTGGTCTGTTCCGAGTGCACATTGTTATCACTAGATATATATGTATATATATATCATGCTGTGTGCTCCAGGAATTGTGATTACACAGAACTGATAGGAGCAGCGTGTCAGGAGCTGAGATGGATGTGGGTTAGAAATAGCAGCTAACAGCTGTATAGATATTAATGGGATGGAGAGAGGTGTCTAGGTAGCTTAAGAATTAAAGGGAGATGTATGCATGCGCCCATAGATATGGAGAGGTCACGTATGTGACAAATCATCGCATCCTCCCCTGCCCAATGTCCAATCGCAGCTTCCACCTTACTTACATGCGCAGTGTGACCTCCGATGACGCCGACCACGGGAGGAGACGGGCAATGCTCCACACGCATGTGCGCATTAAATCAAGGGGTCACAGGTGAATTTCGACACTATTATATATACCCACAGGTACAATGTCCCAGTACCCCCTCACGAAGAAACACGCAAAACACACGTTGGGGTACTGGGCAGTGTAGTTCAAGCACTATGGCATATTGCGTGCTTAGTCACTAATCCTATTGAATGTTCCATTTTCCCTCAGAAAAAATGCCCGTTTTTCAAGTTATATGCTTTTTTTTTTTGGTTGAAACCTGTTCACACTAGCTTGGATGTGCTGGTCTTTTTCTCTAATTGTATCGTTGTCAGAAAGCTGCCAATCAGTAGCAGGGGCAGGGCTGGACTAACTGGCAGCAGGATTAATAGTCCTCAAGTCATAATCTCCTGCTGATAAAACAGTGATTTTATACAATCTACAGAAAGCAGCCCAGTAAGTGACACATCACTGGAATCAGGGTATGTGTCTCTATATCATGCTGCGCTCAGATTTGGTGGCAAAAATCTAGTAAAATATTTTCGTTATTTGGCTTTTTTCAGCTTTCTTGACAGGTCTTTTCTTAGAGTACATGTTATACACCTTCAGCTTGTACCTCCGCTCAGTTCTGTTGATGGTGGTCCGGCCAAATGAATCCCTACTGGATTAAAGCCCATCAACATTTCCGATATTCTTTGAAGCACAAGCTATCCTTTCTATACTGGGGTATATCACAATAGTCATATAGAGGAATGAATTATAAAAATGGAGGGGTAAATCCTGGAAAGTGACAAGTGCCGGCCCGTGACCGTTCTGATATCCTGTACACACACACTCATTAAGCCAGCAACAGTGTCGCCCAGAATTATCAATGGCAGCAAGATGGATGCAAGGACTATTTATATGGAAATTACATCTTTTCAGAACATGATGAGTTTCCTGACAGATCTCGTAATGGACCCATCTCACATGGAGCGCATCCTGAACAATTCAGGCTTTCCTTTTTGGCCAACTCTCCCTGAGCCACATATAGATTTATTCCTGACTTAGGTTTTTTATTTTCCAAGGCATCTGAGCTTTTCTTGTCAACTCAGGACACTTAAGACTTAAAGGGATTTTTCTACATTTTTAAAAATCTCTTCCTTTGTTTGAGAAATGGTGCCACATTAGCCCATAGATGATGTTTGAGTTTGATGAAAATCCCTACTGAAATGGGTAACTCCACAAATAATATTTAGCACCTTTCCACAGGATAGGAAATAAATGTATGACCGCAGGGGGTCTGACTGCTGGAACAGCAATACTAATGTCTTAACTCAGGAAGAGTTCAGAAATCAATATTTTGCGGAATAACCATGATTTTTAATCACAGCTTTCATGCGTCTTGGCATGCTTTCCACGAGTCTTTCACACTGCTTCTGGTGCAAAAATGTAATCAGTTCTTCTTTGTTGATGGCTTGTGACTATCGATCATCATCTTGGTTACATTCCAGAGGTTTTCAATGGGGTTCAGGTCTGGAGATTGGGCTGCCCATAACAGGGTTTGGATGTGGTGGTCTCTTCATTTTTGCCAGAGCTGTATATCACCTATTCTGTGGATAAATATTCTTAGTAGGATAACCTTTTACGTGAATAGGGTTGAACTGCAATACCAAACATGCCAGGAAATACAAAAAATGGGAATATGCTCAGGACTACAGAACAGGAGAAGGACTTGTGGATTCTGGTTACAAGTAAGCTGAGCAGCAGTACTCAATGTCAGGCAGCAGGGTGTATTACAAGAGATAAAATCTTGTGGTCCCAACGTATTGCTCTGTACAACACTGGTGAGGCTGCATCTAGAATACGGGTTCCAGTTTAGGGCTCCACATTTTAAAAAGATAAAGTGACTAGTGACGAGTATGCTCGTTACTCGGGTTTTCCCAGCATGCTCAGGTGGTCTCCGAGTATTTTGGCGTGCTCGGAGATTATGTTAGAGTCGTCGCAGCTGCATGATTTGTGGCTGCTAAGCAGCCCGAACACATGCAGGGATTGCCTGTTTGTTAGGGATTTCCCACATGTATTCAGGCTGTCTAGCAGCCGCAAATCATGCAGCTGCGACGACTATAACAATCTCCGAGCATGCCAAAAAATACTCGGAGAACACCCGAGCATCACTAGAGTCAGTTTAAAGGCGACAACTAGATTAATACAAGGGATGGACGGTCTCTCATATGATGAGGTTGGAAAAGTTGGGCTTGTTTAGGTTAGAAAAAAATAAGAGAAATCATTTATATGCATAAATATATGTGTGGTCAATACAAAGGACTAACAAATGATAATTCCTTCCAAAGAGACCATAGTAAGGACCAGTGGGCATTCATCTCATGTGGGGGAAAGCGATTCCAGCAGCTAAATGGAAAAGGGTTCTTTACAGTTAGAGCAGTCAGAATGCGGAATGCCTGACCACATGAGGCAGTAATGCCAGATACTAGAACAGCACTTAAAGGAGTTTACCCATAAACTGAAGTTCATTTTTTTTCAATAGATCTTGATGATAAGTTACACAATTGGATGTGTTTAAATAAAATGTCCCTGCTCTGAGATAATCTTATAAATGTGCCCCTGTGCTGTATTGTGTAATGGCCATGTCTGACCGTACAGGAACATGGTCTGGTCATACCACATCTCCTGGGCAGGGGAGGACGCAAAAGCATATACAGACATTACATTGTGGAAGTTATTATTTCAAGCTCTATTGATTAAAATGAACTTTTGTTCGTGGCAAAACCCCTTTAAGGCTAGTTTCACATTTGCGTTAAAAAACGCAGCGTTAAAAACGCATCCGCAGGTGGTGAAAAAAACGCATGTAAACGCGTTCAAACGCTGCGTTTTTTAGACGCATGCGTTTTTGTATGCAGTAAAAAACACCGCGTTTTTACACGTTTAAATGCGTTTTTTACTGCGTTTGCATTTTTTAAAAGCATGATGATAAATTTCACAAGAGAAAAATCAAGATCCAGACACCGCCAATGGGACTACAGAGGGCGTGTGACATGACTCCGTGGACCAAAATATGGAAAAATTGTAGCTCTCAAAATGTGGTAACGCAAAAAATATTTTTTGGAATAAAAAGCATCTTTAGTGTGTGACAGCTGCCAATCATAAAAATCAACTAGAAAACCCACTATAAATAGAAATGGCTAGGGTTAGGATCCCTAGGGTTAGGATCCCTTTATCACCTTGATGGGTTAGGGATAGGGTTTGGATCCCTTTATCACCTTGATGGGTTAGGGCTAGGGTTTGGATCCCTTTATCGCCTTGATGGGTTAGGGTTTGGATCCCTTTATCACCTTGATGGGTTAGGGTTTGGATCCCTTTATCACCTTGATGGGTTAGGGTTAGGGTTTGGATCCCTTTATCACCTTGATGGGTTAGGGTTAGGGTTTGGATCCCTTTATCACCTTGATGGGTTAGGGTTAGGGATTGGATCCCTTTATCACCTTGATGGGTTAGGATCCCTTTATCACCTTGATGGGTTAGGGTTTGGATCCCTTTATCACCTTGATGGGTTAGGGTTTGGATCCCTAGGGTTAGGGTTAGATCCCTAGGGTTAGGGTTTGGATCCCTTTATCACCTTGATGGGTTAGGGTTTGGATCCCTTTATCACCTTGATGGGTTAGGGTTTGGATCCCTTTATCACCTTGATGGGTTAGGGTTTGGATCCCTTTATCACCTTGATGGATTAGGGTTTGGATCCCTTTATCACGTTAATGGGTTAGGGTTTGGATCCCTTTATCACCTTGATGGGTTAGGGTTTGGATCCCTTTATCACCTTGATGGGTTAAGGTTAGGGTTTGGATCCCTTTATCACCTTGATGGGTTAGGGTTTGGATCCCTTTATCACCTTGATAGGTTAGGGTTAGGGATTGGATCCCTTTATCACCTTGATGGGTTAGGATCCCTTTATCACCTTGATGGGTTAGGGTTTGGATCCCTTTATCAACTTGATGGGTTAGGGTTTGGATCCCTAGGGTTAGGGTTAGATCCCTAGGGTTAGGGTTTGGATCCCTTTATCACCTTGATGGGTTAGGGTTTGGATCCCTAGGGTTAGGGTTAGATCCCTAGGGTTAGGGTTTGGATCCCTTTATCACCTTGATGGGTTAGGGTTTGGATCCCTAGGGTTAGATCCCTTTATCACCTTGATGGGTTAGGGTTTGGATCCCTTTATCACCTTGATGGGTTAGGGTTAGGGTTTGGATACCTTTATCACCTTGATGGGTTAGGGTTAGGGTTTGGATCCCTTTATCACCTTGATGGATTAGGGTTTGGATCCCTTTATCACGTTGATGGGTTAGGGTTTGGATCCCTTTATCACCTTGATGGGTTAGGGTTTGGATCCCTTTATCACCTTGATGGGTTAGGGTTAGGGTTTGGATCCCTTTATCACCTTGATGGGTTAGGGTTAGGGATTGGATCCCTTTATCACATTGATGGGTTAGGATCCCTTTATCACCTTGATGGGTTAGGGTTTGGATCCCTTTATCACCTTGATGGGTTAGGGTTTGGATCCCTAGGGTTAGGGTTAGATCCCTAGGGTTAGGGTTTGGATCCCTTTATCACCTTGATGGGTTAGGGTACCATCACACTATACGATTTACCTACGATCACGACCAGCGATATGACCTGGCCGTGATCGTAGGTAAATCGTAGTGTGGTCGCTGGGGAGCTGTCACACAGACAGCTCTCCAGCGACCAACGATGCCGAGGTCCCTGGGTAACCAGGGTAAACATCGGGTAACTAAGCGCAGGACCGCGCTTAGTTACCCGATGTTTACCCTGGTTACAAACGTTAAACTAAAAAAAAAAAAACAGCACATACTTACATTCTGGTGTCCGTCAGGTCCCTTGCAGTCTGCTTCCCTCTGCTTCCCGCACTCACAGACTGCCGGCCGTAAAGTGAAAGTGAAAGCACAGCCGCTGTGCTCTGCTTTCACTTTACGGCCGGCAGTCACAGTGCGGGAAGCAGACGGCAAGGGACCTGACGGACACCAGAATGTAAGTATGTGCTGTTTGTTTTTTTTTAGTTTAACGCTTGTAACCAGGGTAAACATCGGGTAACTAAGCGCGGTCCTGCGCTTAGTTACCCGATGTTTACCCTGGTTACAAGCGAACGCATCGCTGGTTCGCATCGCTAGATTGCTAGATCGGTGTCACACACACCGATCTAGCGATGACAGCGGGAGATCCAGCGATGAAAGAAAGTTCCATACGATCTGCTACGACGTACGATTCTCAGCAGGATCCCTGATCGCTGCTGCGTGTCAGACACAGCGATATCGTAACGATATCGCTGGAACGTCACGAATCGTACCGTCGTAGCGATCGAAATGTTATAGTGTGACGGTACCCTTAGAGTTTGGATCCCTTTATCACCTTGATGGGTTAGGGTTTGGATCCCTTTATCACCTTGATGGTGGGGGGTGGCTTATCAGTGTGTAGACTTGTTTTTCTCTATGGAAAAGCATGCGTTAAAAAACGCAACCAAATGCATGTGCTTAAAAACGCATGCGTTTACATAGACAGCAATACATTTTTTTGCCGCAAAAAAAGCATGCGGTTTTTGCGGCAAAAAAACGCCTCTTGAAATTACTACATGTTGCATTTCCGCAACAAAACGCAAGCATAGAAACGACGCATGTGTCGTCAAACGCGGCAAAACGCATACAAAAAAAACGCATGCGTTTTAATGTTAAATATAGGAAAAAAAATGCATGCTTTTTTTGCGTTAAAACGCAGCAGCAAAAAACGCAAATGTGAAACCAGCCTAAGAAAGGGCTGGAGGCTTTTATCACAACCTATATAACTATAGACTGATCTTCAAAAATGGTAAGAGATCGTCTTGTTCATAATCCTGGAGAATCCCTTTAACAATGAAGAGTAGAAAACATAAGAGTAAAAGACCCCACACAGAGTCGACGAAAGTTGGCTGAACCAGACAATATGAGCCAACAGTCTAATGTGTATGGGGGTCTCACGAAAGAAGACTCAAAACCACCTTGGATTTCCAAGGCTCCATCCTCTTGTTCTCGGGGAGATAAGATGCAATTGGAGGAGTCTAGTAGCAGCTCTCATACACAACTCAGGATCACTCAGCCTGGCGTTCCTGTCTAAGGGGGAGTTGGGAAAGACGCCGGCTGAACTGTTGATTGGCCAATAGTTATTTAATGAATAATGGGGGCTTTAGGTCCTGTAATTAAAAAGCTAAAATAGCGCCACCTACCTAGGTAGGTTCTGCAGCTACTTACGATCCTAAACACTGATGGACTTGCATAGACTTATATTTTTCTATGTCATTAAGGAAACGTCGCCTTCATCTTTATTCTACTTCATCTGAGCCATCTTTGATGTTCTTTGTTTGATGTCTCAGAAAATCTCGACAATGAATAAGAGTAAACAGCCGTGACCCGAACTGATTTCTCACATATCTTCAAGTTCCATAGAACAATTCCAAAAATCCACTCATATTTACAATAATGTCGTCAATGAGTAATATAGCTGAGCTCGCCTTATAAATAGGAGGACTTGGATAACCCAATGGAGGCCCCCATATGCAGAAGATAACAGCGCCTCTCTCTATCAACCCCCCATACATAGGGGTGCTCACTTTACCAATCATTTGTGATCTTTTTATCAAGCCATGCACATTAGACTAGTGTTGGCCAAATATATCGACCAGTTTGGCAAATGGTCTAATGTGTTTGGGGGCACCGGCCAACTGATAATCAGGAGAGATGTACAATGGACATGTCCGGTTTCAGACTACCGATCCTATTTTTCTCCTGGAGATAAGCTGCCGGTCAATGTGTCAGTTGACGACAATCTGATACAGAGCGCAAGAAGGTATCGGATGAACGAGAGCTCCTGTGTATGGGATAGCCGGCTGAGATGGCTGTCAGTCATCTCATGTGTATGGCCGGCCTATGAGGGAGTTTCTGTCAGATGTGATACAGGATAGGTGTAGAGAAGAGCTGGAAACGGCAGAAGAAAGAGACTGGTAAATATTTTAAAGCCCATTATGGACTGCTAAACAAGGGGTACAAAAAAAAAACACACACAAAAGTGCTCCTTTAAGAATTTGATAAATGACTATCGTTATGGCACGCCATCAGTATGAAAATGGTGGAGGTCCAACTCCTGGTATTCTTGTGGCTCTGCTGAACTCAATCATATGTATTTTCCACACCAACCAGCTACAGCTCTCCTTACCACAACCCAGCTGCCTTCTAGGCATAGATGAGACTGGGAAATTCGAGCTTGGAGACCTACAACCGGTATGTGCATTGCGGTCCATACACCATAAGGGACATGCACCACTTTGGTTACGCTCCCACGATGAGCTTCTTGTGAGTTTTTGATGTTGCAATATTGGCATCATTTCTTCACCTACTAGGTAATCAGGTTAGCTGCGTTTTTTCTTTGCGTTTTTTTTATCATTTTTTGACGCTGCTTTTATTGTCTCATGTTTCCATGTCATGTCTTAAATAAAGCAGTCATGTGCGCGTTCATGTGTTTTTTGTGTGTTTAGTACTGTTTCTAGAAATCCCATCCACATTGCTTGAACTAGAAGACGCTGTGTTTTTGACAACGTGAAATTAGGTAGTATCTAAAAGTAATTGGCAGAACACAGCCTTGTTGAATCAGAGGTTTGGGTTTTTTTGGGAGTGAGTCCACATCAAAATACAGGGGTAAATAAAATCGCTCAAAAAACGCTTGAAAAACTCTTTCTATAAATTTATATTGTAAAACTACCTAGCACTATATATATTCTATTTTTAAAGCATTTTTCATTTGTTTCGAGTTATGACCTAAGGATCAAAAAAAAAAAAAAAAAAGTGCATGTCACTTTGAAGTGATGGAAAATGCTCCAAAACTAGACCCTGTTCAATAAAAAGGCTGCTATCACGGGTTTACAGCAACAGAGAGGAGCAAGAAGACCTCAGCTTTTGATATCTCCTAATCTCCAAACCAGGGATTCAAGCTTCAGGAGGCTAATTTGCATATTCCAGGTGCCTTCTGGGAGAAGCGAAGTCTCCCTAAGCTAGAAGATCGTTGGGTACAGCCGGGACCAGCTGCTTCGAAAGCATCACCAAACCAGGGATTCAAGCTTCAGGAGGCTAATTTGCATATTCCAGGTGCCTTCTGGGAGAAGCGAAGTCTCCCTAAGCTAGAAGATCGTTGGGTACAGCCGGGACCAGCTGCTTCGAAAGCATCACCAAACCAGGGATTCAAGCTTCAGGAGGCTAATTTGCATATTCCAGGTGCCTTCTGGGAGAAGCGAAGTCTCCCTAAGCTAGAAGATCGTTGGGTACAGCCGGGACCAGCTGCTTCGAAAGCATAACCAAACCAGGGATTCAAGCTTCAGGAGGCTAATTTGCATATTCCAGGTGCCTTCTGGGAGAAGCGAAGTCTCCCTAAGCTAGAAGATCGTTGGGGACAGCCGGGACCAGCTGCTTCGAAAGCATCACCAAACCAGGGATTCAAGCTTCAGGAGGCTAATTTGCATATTCCAGGTGCCTTCTGGGAGAAGCGAAGTCTCCCTAAGCTAGAAGATCGTTGGGTACAGCCGGGACCAGCTGCTTCGAAAGCATCACCAAACCAGGGATTCAAGCTTCAGGAGGCTAATTTGCATATTCCAGGTGCCTTCTGGGAGAAGCGAAGTCTCCCTAAGCTAGAAGATCGTTGGGTACAGCCGGGACCAGCTGCTTCGAAAGCATCACCAAACCAGGGATTCAAGCTTCAGGAGGCTAATTTGCATATTCCAGGTGCCTTCTGGGAGAAGCGAAGTCTCCCTAAGCTAGAAGATCGTTGGGTACAGCCGGGACCAGCTGCTTCGAAAGCATCACCAAACCAGGGATTCAAGCTTCAGGAGGCTAATTTGCATATTCCAGGTGCCTTCTGGAAGAAGCGAAGTCTCCCTAAGCTAGAAGATCGTTGGGTACAGCCGGGACCAGCTGCTTCGAAAGCATCACCAAACCGCGCCTGTAGGACATTATTGCAAGAGAGCTTGGCTGAGTAGATTACACAAGAAGGAAAACACACAGCAAGTCAGCAGGATCTAGGAGCAACATGGCAGATGTGACAACCTACATGGTGAGCTGCAGCATGTGCTACATGTTCACAGATCGACCAGAAGAAGAATCCAATTTCACCTGTCAGAAGTGTAGACTAGTGGCCCTTTTAGAAGAAAAGGTGCGGGGTCTGGAAGAAAGAATAGCAACTTTGAAACTCATCAAAGAGAATGAAGACTTTCTAGACAGAACAGAAGCATCTCTACTGGTCACAGAAGGTGCAAAAAGTGTCAGAGAACCTCCAAAAACAGATGAGTGGAAGCATGTGACCAAAAGAAGCAAGAAGACCATGGAGAAATCACCAACCACACAACTGAAGAACCGATATCAAATCTTTGTAGAGGATGAAGATGGCACACCTAAGAATGAAGCAATACCAGCAAGCAAAAAAGAAAAGGGCACACAGCAACAAGTGACAGCAAAAAGTACAGCCAAGAAGCAACGAAGAGTGGTGGTGGTGGGAGACTCACTACTGAGAGGCACCGAAGCAGCCATCTGCAGACCGGACATAACTGCAAGAGAAGTATGCTGCCTTCCAGGTGCGATGATCAAGGATGTGACCGATAGGATACCAAAGCTCTTCAGCTCCAAGGACGTCCACCCATTTCTTCTGATACATGTTGGCACCAATGACACGGCAAGGAAGGACCTACCAACAATCTGCAAGGACTTTGAAGAGTTGGGGAAGAAAGTAAAGGAACTGGATGCACAGGTAGTTTTTTCTTCTATCCTTCCAGTAGACGGGCATGGCACCAGGAGATGGAACAGGATCCTTGATGCAAACAACTGGCTAAGACGATGGTGCAGACAACAAGGATTTGGATTCCTGGACCACGGTGTGAATTACTGGTATGATGGACTCCTCGCCAGAGACGGACTACACCTCAACAAACCTGGGAAACACACATTCGCCAGAAGACTCGCTACACTCATCAGGAGGGCGTTAAACTAGAAGAAGAGGGGACGGGAAGAAAAACATTAGACTCGAACAAAGACGACCCAGGAAAACATACTCAGAAGGGAGGTAAGAACATTTCTAAAACAATCCACAGTGAGGAGATTGGAACAAAACAAAATCCTCTAAACTGCATGCTCGCAAACGCCAGAAGCCTGACAAACAAGATGGAAGAACTAGAAGCAGAAATATCTACAGGTAACTTTGACATAGTGGGAATAACCGAGACATGGTTAGATGAAAGCTATGACTGGGCAGTTAACTTACAGGGTTACAGTCTGTTTAGAAAGGATCGTAAAAATCGGAGAGGAGGAGGGGTTTGTCTCTATGTAAAGTCTTGTCTAAAGTTCACTTTAAGGGAGGATATTAGCGAAGGGAATGAGGATGTCGAGTCCATATGGGTTGAAATTCATGGAAGGAAAAATGGTAACAAAATTCTCATTGGGGTCTGTTACAAACCCCCAAATATAACAGAAAGCATGGAAAGTCTACTTCTAAAGCAGATAGATGAAGCTGCAACCCATAATGAGGTCCTGGTTATGGGGGACTTTAACTACCCGGATATTAACTGGGAAACAGAAACCTGTGAAACCCATAAAGGCAACAGGTTTCTGCTAATAACCAAGAAAAATTATCTTTCACAATTGGTGCAAAATCCAACCAGAGGAGCAGCACTTTTAGACCTAATACTATCTAATAGACCTGACAGAATAACAAATCTGCAGGTGGTTGGGCATTTAGGAAATAGCGACCACAATATTGTGCAGTTTCACCTGTCTTTCACTAGGGGGACTTGTCAGGGAGTCACAAAAACATTGAACTTTAGGAAGGCAAAGTTTGACCAGCTTAGAGATGCCCTTAATCTGGTAGACTGGGACAATATCCTCAGAAATGAGAATACAGATAATAAATGGGAAATGTTTAAGAACATCCTAAATAGGCAGTGTAAGCGGTTTATACCTTGTGGGAATAAAAGGACTAGAAATAGGAAAAACCCAATGTGGCTAAACAAAGAAGTAAGACAGGCAATTAACAGTAAAAAGAAAGCATTTGCACTACTAAAGCAGGATGGCACCATTGAAGCTCTAAAAAACTATAGGGAGAAAAATACTTTATCTAAAAAACTAATTAAAGCTGCCAAAAAGGAAACAAAGAAGCACATTGCTAAGGAGAGTAAAACTAATCCCAAACTGTTCTTCAACTATATCAATAGTAAAAGAATAAAAACTGAAAATGTAGGCCCCTTAAAAAATAGTGAGGAAAGAATGGTTGTAGATGACGAGGAAAAAGCTAACATATTAAACACCTTCTTCTCCACGGTATTCACGGTGGAAAATGAAATGCTAGGTGAAATCCCAAGAAACAATGAAAACCCTATATTAAGGGTCACCAATCTAACCCAAGAAGAGGTGCGAAACCGGCTAAATAAGATTAAAATAGATAAATCTCCGGGTCCGGATGGCATACACCCACGAGTACTAAGAGAACTAAGTAATGTAATAGATAAACCATTATTTCTTATTTTTAGTGACTCTATAGCGACAGGGTCTGTTCCGCAGGACTGGCGCATAGCAAATGTGGTGCCAATATTCAAAAAGGGCTCTAAAAGTGAACCTGGAAATTATAGGCCAGTAAGTCTAACCTCTATTGTTGGTAAAATATTTGAAGGGTTTCTGAGGGATGTTATTCTGGATTATCTCAATGAGAATAACTGTTTAACTCCATATCAGCATGGGTTTATGAGAAATCGCTCCTGTCAAACCAATCTAATCAGTTTTTATGAAGAGGTAAGCTATAGACTGGACCACGGTGAGTCATTGGACGTGGTATATCTCGATTTTTCCAAAGCGTTTGATACCGTGCCGCACAAGAGGTTGGTACACAAAATGAGAATGCTTGGTCTGGGGGAAAATGTGTGTAAATGGGTTAGTAACTGGCTTAGTGATAGAAAGCAGAGGGTGGTTATAAATGGTATAGTCTCTAACTGGGTCGCTGTGACCAGTGGGGTACCGCAGGGGTCAGTATTGGGACCTGTTCTCTTCAACATATTCATTAATGATCTGGTAGAAGGTTTACACAGTAAAATATCGATATTTGCAGATGATACAAAACTATGTAAAGCAGTTAATACAAGAGAAGATAGTATTCTGCTACAGATGGATCTGGATAAGTTGGAAACTTGGGCTGAAAGGTGGCAGATGAGGTTTAACAATGATAAATGTAAGGTTATACACATGGGAAGAGGGAATCAATATCACCATTACACACTGAACGGGAAACCACTGGGTAAATCTGACAGGGAGAAGGACTTGGGGATCCTAGTTAATGATAAACTTACCTGGAGCAGCCAGTGCCAGGCAGCAGCTGCCAAGGCAAACAGGATCATGGGGTGCATTAAAAGAGGTCTGGATACACATGATGAGAGCATTATACTGCCTCTGTACAAATCCCTAGTTAGACCGCACATGGAGTACTGTGTCCAGTTTTGGGCACCGGTGCTCATGAAGGATATAATGGAACTAGAGAGAGTACAAAGGAGGGCAACAAAATTAATAAAGGGGATGGGAGAACTACAATACCCAGATAGATTAGCGAAATTAGGATTATTTAGTCTAGAAAAAAGACGACTGAGGGGCGATCTAATAACCATGTATAAGTATATAAGGGGACAATACAAATATCTCGCTGAGGATCTGTTTATACCAAGGAAGGTGACGGGCACAAGGGGGCATTCTTTGCGTCTGGAGGAGAGAAGGTTTTTCCACCAACATAGAAGAGGATTCTTTACTGTTAGGGCAGTGAGAATCTGGAATTGCTTGCCTGAGGAGGTGGTGATGGCGAACTCAGTCGAGGGGTTCAAGAGAGGCCTGGATGTCTTCCTGGAGCAGAACAATATTGCATCATACAATTATTAGGTTCTGTAGAAGGACGTAGATCTGGGTATTTATTATGATGGAATATAGGCTGAACTGGATGGACAAATGTCTTTTTTCGGCCTTACTAACTATGTTACTATGTTACTATGTTAATCCTGCATGGATTAGAAGCACTTCACCTTCATATTAAACGGTGTCAGTCTCTTTGGGCAGTGCAGGGGTTAATCTGCTCCAGCTGAGTGCTCCTGGAAGCTTTCCTGCCTTAAGGCTCCCAGCTGTGCACTGTTAGTCACTCCCATCTCTTATATAATCTAGGCCCTGACTAGCACTCATTGTCAGAGCTGGCTGCATGGGTGGAGGTTGTTGGTGGACAAAGCGTTTCGTGGATTTATCTTTGATTATTGCCAAGTTTTGAGCTAGTGATAATTTCCTTTCTTCTCCTACTTCAGTATAACCCCATCCTCCACTCCCCAGTGTTTACCTCTGTTGTTTATGTGTGCATATTTGTATGTTTGGTATTTTTCATTACCCCTGTTCGTATTACCTTGTTAGTCTGGTTGGTGTACAGCGGTATACTACTACTCTACTCTTCCCTGGGTGGGGGAAGGGTACAGACTGAGGGCGAATTCAGGAGCGGAGCTAAGGCTGGGTTCACATTGCGCTAGGTGTGTCCGTCTAACGGACTCGTTTTTAAGTAGTAAAAACGCAATGTAACGCACATACTAACGCGCCCATAGACTTGCATTGTCTGACGCATCGTGACGCATCCCTAAATTGGTATGCGTTTGTCACATAACGTTTTTTTTCTGACGGACCTTCAACGCGGCTTGCAGCGTTTTCGGGTCCGGCCAAGCTAACGCACTACTAACGGAAGCGTTCATTCTGCCATAGAAGGCTATGGCAAACGCAGTCAGACGCAAATCATGAAAAATTTCCAAATAGAACCACACGTTTTAATAGCTTTTGAAGGTGGTCACATGTGGTCATGTGACAGGAAATGTGACTTCGGCCATTAAAATATCCCACTCACACAAAGTCTCCTGCACGTGACAGAGTGTTTTGCCGTAGAATGAATGTTAACATTATTTAATGTTAAAATATTTTTTTTTACATTTTACATACACAATAGGTTGTGGCACAAGGAAAGGCAAAGTATAGGTTAGGCAAAGTATGTGGCCCCGGCATCTTTCCCATCAGAAGTAATCCGGGGAACAGGGCGAGCTAGGGCGCCCCTAGCGTTAGGGACAAGGAAGGAGCCGCTGGTCCCGGGACACCCAACAACAGAGTTGTGACAGCTGAAAAAAAAAAAAAAAAAACACTCCAGGAAAAAAAAAATCCTCAAAAAAACAACTTCTAGGAGATGTTTCCTAAAGTGGTTTCTACTAAAAACTCGGTATTTTTACCACCTCAAAAAAATCAAAACAAAAAACTGCACAAGTCTTCAGATCTGAAATGGCAGACCGCATACATATCAATGAAAAAAAAAAAGTTTTTGTACAATGGTGGCTCATATTGTCATCAAACTTTTCAAGCTTCCTGTCCCATTTATTTTAATAGCACCAAAGAAGGGCAAACTTATCTTCTCAAATGCGCAAAGAACTCCAAAGAACTATTGAAAGCGTCAAAAAGGCGGCGGGAAGACTCCTCGCTAATAAAACAATTCTTAAAATACACTGAAGTAATCTGGGAATTCAGTAGGAAGTTGGCTCAGCTCAAACCAGATTTTCTGCACAGCAGGTGCTTGACTAATTGGCATCTACAGGTACGGAGTTATTTTCTTATTTTTTTTTACAGTCAATACGAAGAAAGGGAGAAAAAGGAATAAAAATCAGTACTGGAAAAATTTACAGTGCGGCGAGAAAATGTGATTCTGAAACGGGGAGTTTAGGAGAAGTCTAGAAGATCTGCACAAACACAGGGGTGGACGTCCACTACTGGCCCTGCCGTCACCTTCAAAAACCTCATTGAGTGACATTACCATACAACTGGAACTTGCAAAATGTAAGAAAAGCCATAAGCGTTCCTCATATATCAGCTGCAACATGCCGGCGGAGCACCGGGCATATATTGGGGAAGATTATCTGGGCAACGGCAGGAAAATCGGTCTATCGGTCCATAAAGACTCAGGCCAAAAAACAGGAATTGTGAAGCACACTTTAGTTAACTGGGGATATCCAGCTTTCCTTGATTCCTTACTCCTCACCCAGCTTTTTCTAGATTATTTACACGTTATCCAACCTGTCACGAACAGCACACCGCTGCCAACCAAACAATTGACTGACGATTGCCGAATGAGGCAATGGCTGCCCTCGCTTCTAAGCAGATTACTGGGCGCTTTCACAGTGAACATATAGAATATACACTTCCACTTCCAAAATTATATATACACGCTTTGGCAAGCTGCAACCATCACAAACTGTTTAAACTGGCCAATCAGACACTTTTTTGGTAACGTATGGCCTTACGAAGCTTCAGGGGCGCTGATTATAAAGGAAGACGAAGGAAGCAAATACATTTTATATATTTAATCCCACAATTAGGCAGTGCTTATAAAAATATAGAGAATATCCACAAAGGGGACAAGACAATATAGTATATCCGATCACATAAATAAAAGGGATACACAAAAGATAATTACTAGAACTGATGTAACAGGAATGGTGCAGATCTAGCGAAGGAGAGCACTTTGATTAGGAAATGGTAATAATTCGGCATCTGCTTTCACCAGGTGAGAGTTTCACATCTTGGTGACCTCACATGGGTGCCAATAAATGAGATGCAGCTAGGGTCCTCAAAATTTTGAGATCCCCAATCTTGAGGACATTTGTTCACCTAATGGTCCCAGGCGGGAGATGAATCCGAGATGCAAACTCGGCTTTGGGAAAATGGCCGCCGCGATCTCCATCTGCGCACGCGCGGCATCCCGCGGCCATTTTCCTGAAGCCCTGTGCAGCAGAGCACTCCATCTGCGCACGCGCGGCCCCAGGAAGATGGCCGCCCCCACCGATGACAGGGGTAATAGCGCAGATCGCGCGCTGTTTCTTCACCTGCGCGCAGTGGATTCGTCACTTGGACATGCGCACACCACTAAGCCACCAACGGAAAGCTGGGGAAGAAAAGAGCGATGTCACCACGCCCACCTGACCTGACCAGCCTGATTGACAGGCGAAAACGGCGACTTTGGTAATGTATTTCTCAGCATAGGTGGGGAATCAGGGTGTGGAGATCAGACTGAACTAAAGGAATCCATCTTATCTTCTTCCTGAGAAATCTCGCTTACAACAAGATACATTTCTGCTGACTTGACATTTCCTTTTATGGAAGTAATCATGTGTGCATTCCTTCTTTCAATAGCAGCCTTTCATTCACCTTCCAGATGATGTAACTTTCTACTGATAAAGACTGGTATAGATTGTTTATGTAAGAGATAGTGAAATATGAGCGCTTGTGCGCATGTCTGTAAAAGAATAATTCTTTTCTATATAAAGGGAGGGCAAAGCCCAGAGAGAGAGATGTGCTCCTGGGCTTCCCCTGTATATGATCACACAATACCTTGTTTGCGTGTCATTTACTCAGGATCCCTACCTCCAGTAAGCCAGGGACTGAGAAGGACTCAACATTTCTTTGGCGCACCGAACAGGGACCCGAGATGAGAGTATTTGCTCGAGATTCACCTGCAGATACGGACAATGGAGATCTGGGATAATGGACGGCAAATGAACTGAAAAACCTGGCCAGGTAAGAGACATTATTAGTTCTCTTTTATCTGCCTTGTATTATCCGAAAGATCTCTATGAGCCGTGTCACGCTGGGTTAGTCTAGTAGTGAGTAGATACCTATAAAACTCGGGTTACTATATTGTATAGATTTATGAGTCCTGTCCCTGGCAGTGTGTGAACAGTGTGAAGGTTGTGGTATGTTGTGAAAGAAGAGCAAAAGTGCGTAGAAAAATAAGCCGAAATAGTTGGGGTATAAGCCTTATACACGGAAGTCAGCCTAACTGGGTCATGTGGTTGCGTCCTTTCGGGGAGACCTCCGCCCATGCTTGACTCTCATTTAAGTGCTTAACCTCCTTCATTTCTGGATAAGGTTTGATAGAATGAGCCCAGGACGCGGGTCCATGAGCCTGGGACAAGTATGCTAACTGACACAGAAAGTTTTGTGATCTGTATGGTGTTGCTGGGTCTGTTTGCGTGCATAATAGCACTTAAGTACATTCTGCACATTAGAAAGAATGGAGCAGATCAGCCCTTCAATATTTTAGCTCCCTAGGAGAGAAGGCAACGAGACATCACCTAGGATAAGTGATTGTCCAAACGTCACCTGGGGTAGAAATAGCTAATATTGAAAGAAAAAAAAAAAAAAGAAAAATGGGAAATAAACAGACAAAAACCGTCTTAGGACAAGTGGAAGCAGCAGATATCATACAGGAAAGATGTGGGAAGACAGTCAGAAGTCAGATTAGAAGGGTAAGAGAAAAATTGGGAATTTCAGAAGCACTTATGTTCAGTACAGAATGGGAAAAACTGAGTAAAGAACGAGGTGGAATTATCAAAGACAATGGGTGGGAAGAAATCATACACTGTATGATAGAGGTCTCAAAAACAGCTAAAGAGGAGAATTGGAAGTATGATCCAGACACTTCCAAATGGATTATGGGGAAGGGAAAAAGTTGTGACATAATCCCACCACCTTACCTAGATCCAAAAGCCCAATCATTTGTACCATCTGGAGGAGCAGAAGGAGGAAAACAATTTCCAGCCTTGTATCCCAATCTTGGTGGGGTAGGAGGATGGGTATGTTCACACTGTGGACAACAAAATCCAGATTGGAGAAATGATTGCCTAGTCTGTGGTACACCTAGACATGGCGCTGTACTTGCCCCTGTTAGGGTAGTACCAAGACCCTTTAGGGAACCTGGTGCTGACGGGGTAATGGGAACTAGATATCACCAGACCCGACAGTATTTTCCTTGGTCCCCTGCTGAAGGTATGTCCCTCCTGCATAATGCGCCTGATCCCACTCAATATCCCATCCGATTTGCACAATACATACAACAAATCATGCAGACTCATGCTGGGGTCTGGGCGGACGGGGAAGAATTATGTAGAATGAAAATGTCCCCCGGACTTTTTCAGGAATTATTGACACACCTACAGCCCAATAGACCAGTGGCAGAAGGGGGTGCCTTACAGACAGAAGCATCAGGTACCCAGTTCACAGAGGCATTAATAATTTTCATGAGAGAAAAACAGAGGGAAAGGGGATCTACGGGTGTGATTATGCAGAAATTTGGGCAAAGTATTGAAGAATATAGTCAAGAATTAGAAAATAGCTTTAGGGATGAAGGATTGGATTTGACTGATGCTTCAGTAAGGAGACTTTTTACAAAACAATTAATAGAGGGGCTAGATCCGAAAATCAGAGAAAAATTTAAATCCTCTACTCCAGATTGGAGAACAATTGAACAACCAAATATTGTGAAACAACGATGTTTAGGAATAGTCATGGATATGAGAGAGAATCGTAAGCCTGTTAGAATAGCACAAGCTAATACAGGAGGAAGAGTGAGACACAACTTTCCTTGCCACTACTGTAAAAAGCCAGGTCATTTCCAAAGAGAGTGCAGGAAGAAGTTGGCAGATATAAAGTCAGGCAAATTTGTTCCCAGAAATAACCCTCCCCAAACGGACAACCAGCAGAAATCTACCATCATAGATGGTCCCATACCAGATTCAGATTGACTCGATGTGTTACAAACTTCCCTACCAGCTAGAAGACCTATGATACAGGTGAATGTGGGGGGGAGAGAGATTCCATTTTTGATAGATACAGGTGCAACTTCCTCAATTTTGAATCAAGATTTTCTTCCGAATCCGGAAGATATTTCAGAACAAACAACTTTTGCTGAGGGTTATGATGGGGTAATTCGAACACTGCCATATACTGTGCCCCTAGAGGTCTCATTAGGACCTAAATGTTTTGCATCCAGATTTTTGTATGCCAGAGGTGCCCCAACATGTTTGTTAGGAACTGATGTCCTAAAGAAATTAGAAGCTAACATCAATTTTAGGGAAGATGGCACAGTTATACTGACTATCCCTGATGATGCAGAAACATTAGAACAATATGTTAGAATTCAGGCTTTTGAGGATTATGCTGAAGAAAAAGAGTACACCACAGATCTAGACCTCTCAATGGTCCCAGAAACACTGTGGGCACAGGGTGACACCGATGTGGGACTATTGCATATCTCTCCTGTAAAACTATCTGTGCAACCAGGAACTGTTCTCCCACAGCTCAGACAATACCCTGTGAGTGCCCAGCAGGAACTAGCGATTACAAAACAGATAGAGGGATATAAAGAGAAAGGAGTTTTGGTAGAGATACAATCACCTGCTAACACTCCTCTGTATCCAGTCAAGAAGAGAACTCTTGATAAGAGTTCTATGCCCAAATATCGTATGGTACATGATTTAAGAGAAATAAACAAAGTTCTAGATCCAATCACCCCAGTTGTACCCAATCCTCATACGTTACTATCACAGATACCAGCCAGTTCTCAAGTATTTACTGTAATAGATCTTTCAAATGCATTTTTCTCGGTTCCTTTACACCAAGACAGTTGGCATTTGTTTGCATTTACATTTAAGGGCAAACAGTTGGCGTGGACACGCCTTCCACAGGGAATGATACACTCCCCTACTCTTTATTCAAATGCCCTACAAACAGTCCTTCAGAGGTTTGAACCCGAACCACAGGTAGTAATTTTGCAGTATGTGGATGACCTACTACTTTGCTGCCCAGATCTAGAAACTGCAGAAAGGTCCACTGTGAGTTTACTATGTTTTCTAGAAAAAGAAGGGTGTAAAGTGAATAGACAAAAGCTACAAGTTTGTCAGACCAAAGTGGTCTTTCTTGGTCATTGCATTTCTCAAGGTAAAAAGCATCTTACACCACAAAGAACTGAAGCAATAAGACAGATGAATGAGCCTAGAAATCATAAACAGCTACGAGCATTTTTAGGAATAGTGTCTCATTGTAGACAATGGATTATACATGCCAGTCAACTAATGCAACCACTGTATGACTGTGTAAAAAGTGAACCTTATTTGTTGACAAAAGAAGGTCAGATTTCGTTCCAACAATTAAAAGATGCCCTTGTTTCAGCTCCAGCGTTAGGGCTACCAGACTACACCAAACCGTTTCAGCTTATGGCTGCAGAAGTTGATTCCCATGCTACAGGAGTTCTTACCCAGAAGCATGCAGGGAAACAAAGACCAATTGCATATCTTTCAGCAAGGTTAGATCCCGTAGCTAGAGCAGCGCCAACCTGTGTACGTGTAGTTGTTGCTGTCTCACTATTGTTGGACAAAGCATCAGAAATTGTCCTAGAGTATCCACTCACAGTTCAAACTACACATGATGTTTATGGGATATTAAACCAGGTCCAACCAAAACACATCTCCATGGCCAGACATTTGCGGCTGCAGTGTTCTTTGTTGCTCCCCTCTACTATCACATTTGCTAGGCTTCAGACTCTCAATATAGCTACACTGCTACCTCTCGAGTCTGAAGGGGGGAATAAGGACACTGATCCACACGCAAATTTTTTCCCTACAGACACACATGATTGTACAGAGCTCATTTTACAAGAAACGGTAGGCTTACCCAATGTATCCGAAACACCACTTCAAAATCCAGATTTAGAGCTGTTTATAGATGGTAGTAGGTTTGCAGATGACACAGGTAACTTCCATACAGGGTATGCAGTTGTGTCAGAATCTGAAACTCTCAAAGCAGAACCACTTCCACCGAAACAGTCTGCACAAGAAGCAGAACTAACAGCATTGATTGAAGCTCTTAAAATAGCTGAGAACCAGACAGCTAATATATACACTGATTCTAGGTATGCACATGGTATTGTGTTTGATTTTGGAGTAATCTGGAGAGCTAGAGGTTACATGACAGCGTCAGGACAACCTGTAAAACATGCTTCTCTGATCAAACAGATCTTAGAGGCTGCACAAGAAACAAAAGAAGTAGCAGTAATCAAGGTAGCTGCACATGTGAGACTCGACACTAGGGAATCTAGGGGAAATGATAGGGCTGATAAAGCAGCCAAAGCAGCAGCTGTCAAACCCTTACAACAGGTCCATACTATAAACCTCACAGAAAATACTGAAGATAGACTCAGACAAGCACAGGAAGATGCAGGAGAAGAGGAGAGGGACAGGTGGAAAAAGGAAGGGGCAGAAGAACAAGCGGGAATTTGGAAGAAAGATGGACTAATATGTCTACCTAGAGCCTGGTATCCGATTGTAGTTGGTGGACTGCACCACCCTACTCATGTGTCTGCAAATGCAATGACACTACTGGCAAAGCAAGTCTGGTTGGCTCCAGGTTTTGGCAACTATGCAAGAGACTATTGTGCTGCATGCGTTATATGCCTGACACATAATCCCGGACAGACAACAAAGACCCCTATGAAGCACCACGTCCGACCTCTCTACCCGTTTCAGCGATTACAAATAGACTTTATCCAGCTGCCAAAAAGTAATGGGTATGAGTATGTGTTGGTATGTGTGGACATGTTCTCGGGGTGGCCAGAGGCCTATCCAGTTCGGAAGGCTTCAGCTAAAAACACTGCTGTAAAGCTAGTTGCCGAACTGATACCCCGTTACGGTCTCCCTGAAGTGATCGAGTCAGATAGGGGTACTCATTTCACTGGAGAAATATTTCAAAATGTACTGAAAATGTTGGGTGTTGAAAGTCAGTTACACACTCCGTACCATCCTCAAAGTTCTGGTAAGGTGGAACGCATGAATGGAACTTTAAAATTAAAAATACAGAAAGCCATGGCTGAAACAGGAAAGCCTTGGACAGAATGCCTTCCACTGGCCCTTTACTCAATACGCAATACCCCAAGGGGTAAGACTAAACTGTCTCCATATGAAATTTTGTTTGGCAGGACTGCCAATTTAGGATGTTATTTTCCACAGCAACTTGTGTTAAATATTGAGTCATTGACTTCTTATGTGCAAAATCTTCAGAAACAATTAACTAAGGTGCATGCACAAGTTTTTGCTTCCCTTCCAGATCCTGACAACACAGAAGGAAGTCACAAGTTGGAACCAGGTGATCAAGTCTATGTAAAAAGACACACCAGAAAGGCTCTAGAACCAAGGTTTGACGGACCCTTCCAAGTCCTGTTGACAACACCTACATCAGTCAAGCTTGAAGGAAAGGCATCATGGATACATGCAAGCCATTGCAAGAAAAGCAGTATAAACTCATGATATTGATGTTAATAATGATAACCTCAACGGAGGCGTGGGATAGACTGAATTCTCTAGCCCCTTTGAACAATAGATTCGTACAACATCATAGAAAATTAGTGCATGACTTGTTAAACAATACACAAACCCTGACAGATTGTTGGATCTGTACCCATTCGCCGGTATCAGCCACAAGTATACCTTTTCTAGCAGTTCCCGTATTAGCAGAAGAAATATTCGCTTGGCCTAATTGTTCAGACAACCTGGCCAACAACCAAATTGGTAATGCTAGGCTGTGGAATACTACAATCGCCATACCAATTGTGGGATGGGTAGAATTTCCTTGGTGGCAGGGTAATCTCTCAGGGAGTAACACACATAGTAACATAGTAACATAGTTAGTAAGGCCGAAAAAAGACATTTGTCCATCCAGTTCAGCCTATATTCCATCATAATAAATACCCAGATCTACGTCCTTCTACAGAACCTAATAATTGTATGATACAATATTGTTCTGCTCCAGGAAGACATCCAGGCCTCTCTTGAACCCCTCGACTGAGTTCGCCATCACCACCTCCTCAGGCAAGCAATTCCAGATTCTCACTGCCCTAACAGTAAAGAATCCTCTTCTATGTTGGTGGAAAAACCTTCTCTCCTCCAGACGCAAAGAATGCCCCCTTGTGCCCGTCACCTTCCTTGGTATAAACAGATCCTCAGCGAGATATTTGTATTGTCCCCTTATATACTTATACATGGTTATTAGATCGCCCCTCAGTCGTCTTTTTTCTAGACTAAATAATCCTAATTTCGCTAATCTATCTGGGTATTGTAGTTCTCCCATCCCCTTTATTAATTTTGTTGCCCTCCTTTGTACTCTCTCTAGTTCCATTATATCCTTCCTGAGCACCGGTGCCCAAAACTGGACACAGTACTCCATGTGCGGTCTAACTAGGGATTTGTACAGAGGCAGTATAATGCTCTCATCATGTGTATCCAGACCTCTTTTAATGCACCCCATGATCCTGTTTGCCTTGGCAGCTGCTGCCTGGCACTGGCTGCTCCAGGTAAGTTTATCATTAACTAGGATCCCCAAGTCCTTCTCCCTGTCAGATTTACCCAGTGGTTTCCCGTTCAGTGTGTAATGGTGATATTGATTCCCTCTTCCCATGTGTATAACCTTACATTTATCATTGTTAAACCTCATCTGCCACCTTTCAGCCCAAGTTTCCAACTTATCCAGATCCATCTGTAGCAGAATACTATCTTCTCTTGTATTAACTGCTTTACATAGTTTTGTATCATCTGCAAATATCGATATTTTACTGTGTAAACCTTCTACCAGATCATTAATGAATATGTTGAAGAGAACAGGTCCCAATACTGACCCCTGCGGTACCCCACTGGTCACAGCGACCCAGTTAGAGACTATACCATTTATAACCACCCTCTGCTTTCTATCACTAAGCCAGTTACTAACCCATTTACACACATTTTCCCCCAGACCAAGCATTCTCATTTTGTGTACCAACCTCTTGTGCGGCACGGTATCAAACGCTTTGGAAAAATCGAGATATACCACGTCCAATGACTCACCGTGGTCTAGCCTATAGCTTACCTCTTCATAAAAACTGATTAGATTGGTTTGACAGGAGCGATTTCTCATAAACCCATGCTGATATGGAGTTAAACAGTTATTCTCATTGAGATAATCCAGAATAACATCCCTCAGAAACCCTTCAAATATTTTACCAACAATAGAGGTTAGACTTACTGGCCTATAATTTCCAGGTTCACTTTTAGAGCCCTTTTTGAATATTGGCACCACATTTGCTATGCGCCAGTCCTGCGGAACAGACCCTGTCGCTATAGAGTCCCTAAAAATAAGAAATAATGGTTTATCTATTACATTACTTAGTTCTCTTAGTACTCGTGGGTGTATGCCATCCGGACCCGGAGATTTATCTATTTTAATCTTCTTGGGTTAGATTGGTGACCCTTAATATAGGGTTTTCATTGTTTCTTGGGATTTCACCTAGCATTTCATTTTCCACCGTGAATACCGTGGAGAAGAAGGTGTTTAATATGTTAGCTTTTTCCTCGTCATCTACAACCATTCTTTCCTCACTATTTTTTAAGGGGCCTACATTTTCAGTTTTTATTCTTTTACTATTGATATAGTTGAAGAACAGTTTGGGATTAGTTTTACTCTCCTTAGCAATGTGCTTCTCTGTTTCCTTTTTGGCAGCTTTAATTAGTTTTTTAGATAAAGTATTTTTCTCCCTATAGTTTTTTAGAGCTTCAATGGTGCCATCCTGCTTTAGTAGTGCAAATGCTTTCTTTTTACTGTTAATTGCCTGTCTTACTTCTTTGTTTAGCCACATTGGGTTTTTCCTATTTCTAGTCCTTTTATTCCCACAAGGTATAAACCGCTTACACTGCCTATTTAGGATGTTCTTAAACATTTCCCATTTATTATCTGTATTCTCATTTCTGAGGATATTGTCCCAGTCTACCAGATTAAGGGCATCTCTAAGCTGGTCAAACTTTGCCTTCCTAAAGTTCAATGTTTTTGTGACTCCCATCTACAATATTTAGCATTTAGGGGAGGAAAATGGGTACCTAGAAATAAGACTGGATTAACTAATTTAGGACAGGTCCCCACAGAAAATCTACAGCTTAGTTTCAGTACAACCGTCCCCCCCTCTGATGCTTTCAAACCTGTAGTATTGGAAAGATACATACATAATAGAAAATGGAAACATTCTAAATTGTTCCCCCAAGGTGATGCAAACAGTTGTACAAGTAAGCTGGGGAACCTGGTTTGTAATAAATCCGATGAGTATATCAAAGGAATGCCTGTATGTGGGAATCCCGCAGCCGGGTACTGTAGCCCCTTGGGACAAAAACCCTCTTGGTGTATGCTTCAGAATGTATCTAGATTTGTGGACTTGGCTCACAGATTGGTATTGCAGCACTCAGCTCTATGGGATCTGCCTGAAGGTACATTTTGGATATGCGGAAAAGGAGCATATAAATGGCTTCCCGTAGGTATAAAGGGTACTTGTACATTAGGACGCCTAACCCCGGCTACATTCATAATTTCAAATAAACAAATGAATATGCAAGCCGTGCCCAAGCACACACTGTATAAAAGAGCTGCAGATAACTCACCACGTCCCTCGGGGAGGCCACATATAGTACAAATGGGAATTCCTAACAAAATTGCTAGTACCATTTTTATTTATCCTATGTTAACACAGATGTGGGATAAATTAGTTAGAGCCACGGATTATCTAGATGATCAGATCTGGGATATATTGGATATACTAAACACTAGTATAGCTGTACAGAATCAGCTTATAATAGTCACTAACCAACATACCCTGGTATTGGATTACCTAACTGCCTCACAAGGGGGTATGTGTCAAATCATCGGACCCACCTGCTGTCATTATATAGACCCGAATAGTACTATGAGTATGACATTTAAATTAAAGGACGTACAACGACTCAGAGATCAGTATGACAAAGACAATGACCAGAATAAGGATAGCTGGTGGTCAGATACCTTTTCTTTTCTTAACCCAGCCAACTGGTTCAGAGGAATCGGTGGGTGGGTTGCTGGGATTATGCAGAGCATAATACATATAGTTATGATTATTGTAGTCATATACGTACTATTCCAGATTGTGCTCAAGAGTATCTCAGTATGCACAGATAAACTTTGTGTAATAGATGCAAGAGTATAAAGTTTTTTTTCCTTCTTCTCTTATGTTATCCTTTGCTAATACTGATTATTGCGCTTATTTTGCTATCCCTTTGTAATATCTGTACTTATTGCAAAACAAAGAAAAGGTTGCGAGAGTTAAACGGAAGAATTAATACTAGATTTGATTCTCTTATTGAATACAAGCATGTACATGTGTAATACCAAATAAAGGCTTTGTCTTTGGCCCTGTGGTAATAAAATAAATAAAAGAAAATGTCAAAGGGGGGAATTGTGGAGATCAGACTGAACTAAAGGAATCCATCTTATCTTCTTCCTGAGAAATCTCGCTTACAACAAGATACATTTCTGCTGACTTGACATTTCCTTTTATGGAAGTAATCATGTGTGCATTCCTTCTTTCAATAGCAGCCTTTCATTCACCTTCCAGATGATGTAACTTTCTACTGATAAAGACTGGTATAGATTGTTTATGTAAGAGATAGTGAAATATGAGCGCTTGTGCGCATGTCTGTAAAAGAATAATTCTTTTCTATATAAAGGGAGGGCAAAGCCCAGAGAGAGAGATGTGCTCCTGGGCTTCCCCTGTACATGATCACACAATACCTTGTTTGCGTGTCATTTACTTAGGATCCCTACCTCTAGTAAGCCAGGGACTGAGAAGGACTTAACAAGGGTACACTACATACACTATTGTAACGCACAGCGCAGGCCCTATTTAACAGTATTTTTATCTCAATCTGAAAAAACGGGGTGACAGGTTCTCATAATACACATTTTTTGCCTACTGAAGGCAGAGATTGAAAAAGTATGCGCTTAGTTGTGGGTTCCACTAGTTTTTGGTAAGATGTAACATGACAGGTTGATATTAATATCTTAGCTTGTAGATAAGTAAAGAAATGCGATATGGTTTGGTACTTGGAAATAAGCTCTGAAATCCGGGGCTCCGTTCCCTTCCCCTGGATCCGCTGCCCTCTGTTATGCTACATGTTTTGAAGTTGTCCGGCATCAATTAATGACATTTTCCTAGGCTTATTTATAGCCCACTAAGACACACACCTGTATCTTGGGACTGCGACTCTAAATCTCTCTGGTGTGCTCCACCATCTGTGCATACTGTGCTTTACTTGCATCCATTCCTGCTGAGTTCCAATTCATCCGTCCTGTTCAACAGATTGCAAAGTCCTCGCTTCCAATGTTCCCAACTGGACCTGAGGCTTAGGGTATGTGTCCATGGGCCGTATTACATCCGGAATAGCTGCGGATTGAACGCTGCGTAGAGCTGCAGCGTTCAATCCGCAGTGTCCAGATGTTACAGCATAGTGGAGGGGATTTTATGAAATCCCGTCTCCACTATGCGTGCGAACACGCACCCGGCGGCCCTGCGTTTCGGGACATGCGGCGCGTCTTTTTAGAACGCAGCATATCCGTTTACCTTGCGGCGACGCTGCACCGCCGCAAAGTAAAACACAGGGCCCTATGTGTAGTGTGCGATGATTCCGGATGTGTGCAATGAACACATCCGGAATCATCGCGTCTACAGAAGGGGGCGGCGCCTTGGGCGGAGCGAGTTTTCCGCTCTGTCCAAAGCGCCGGCCATCCTGAATGTGGACACGTACCCTAAGAGGATCCTCCTCACCAGTTGAGCCTAACGGCAGCAATGTGAATGTCTATTTATTAGTCAAACTTAAAAGGGGTTTTCCGTTTCGACACGGACACAATTTTTCTTAACAGGGATTTTCTGATTTCTTAACCCGACATGTTTTTTTTTTTTTTTTTTTTTAAAGAACAAACAAAATGATAATATTCCCCATCTCTGGGCCCAGAGCTGAGTTTTCCCCGCTGTTCCTGATATCTGTTAATTTCTTTAGTGCTGATGACACATCGCCGTTAAATATGTTCCTGCGTAGATGGCAAAAGCCACTGAGCTCACTGATTGTCTGCAGTGTTGTCAGCTCTGCAGACAATGACAGACATTGGGAGATGCATAAAAGAATCTCCATTGGACCAGAAAAGGGGGGTAACATGCAGTTTGCTTTTTTTTTAAATAAATTATTCTGACTATTGCAGGTTTTTTTGCAGGACTTTCTGCTCGTACATAGGACCAGCTCCACTGAACATGTGAGACTTTATATCTGCAATATTTTGGACTTCTTTATGAAGACTTTATATTGCATTTTAGTAACTTTTTTTCCAGATCTTATTTTGTGCTGATTATTTTATATATTAATCTTACATCCGGATGCTTATATACGGCTAACAGTATAGTACAGATGTGTACCTCAGGGGTACACGTCAGGCACCTAGGAGGTCCCTGCTGTGCTCATACTATACTCTTACTAGGTGCAGCACACTGCATAATCAAAGCAAGAAGGACTCCTCGTCGTTTACTACTATGGCCGCAGCAGAAGAAACCCAATGCCATAAAAATGCGAAGAAAATAAATGAAAAAAAAACAGCTTAACCTATTGAAGACCAGGCCATTTTCTTACAATCATGATCAGGTGCTTTTTTTAATTTTTCACTCATAGGGTTATAGAAGCGCCAAAAGGTACTCATTCGGATGTTCAAAACATATTTACCTTTTATTCTGTGATAACGCAGGGGATAATTTTCATATCATTCCTACATTTTACTTTTTACAATATTGGGGAAAAATGTTAGCAAATATGTATCTGCTTTACCCCTATTATTTTAGGCAGCTGTTCCCCTTTCTGTAACAATCATTTCTATATATCGTGTTTTGGTTTTTTTTTTCCTCCGTCTGAAGCAGAGCTAGAAACAAAACCTCAGACTTGGCATTGTGTCTGTTTTTAGGTTTTTATGATTTTTTTACCATCATAATATTTAGATACCCTTTTTATAGTGCTAATTGTCCTAGTTATAGGACAAATTTTGCCTCTTTCACTGTGAGACTGATCGGGCTCTGCTAAGATCACATGATCCCTAGGACCGGCAGAACCACCACGGTCAGCGCTTCCTATACCGAGTGCAGAACCTTGTCCAGCGCTGTGTATGCAGCAATCAGGAAGGCAGTGATGGTAATAAACCATATCTGCCTTCTCCATAGGGAAATAGTCTCCGACAGACATCTCCCCGCTACTGCACACTGTCCATGTAGCTGCCGACACTGAGAATGTTCTAGAACACTCTTGCAGAGACATATGGAGCACGGCCCGAGGTTTCCACACACTCTGCACATAGTAGTTTTCAACTTTTTTTTGTTCATAAACACACAATAAAACATTAGAGGATCGATCAGGTCACCAGATTTGGCCATTTACACAAATAATTGTATTCTTGTTATTCCTAGAAATATAGGAACGTGTGGGGACAGGTGCATTTACGGAACGTGTGGACGGGTGCCATGTCTTTTCTTACCCTGCTGTTCTGTTAAAAATGACCGTTTTCGAACTTTGATATTTTTAAAAAAATTCATTATGAGGTTCTGAAATTTGTGGTTACTTCTATTTTCCTAATTTGAGGGGTTCTTTCTAAGGGTACTTTTTTTTTTTGTTTAGTTTTTGCGCCACATTTTGTTTTACACTTGTACTGTCCCTGGTCACAAATGACCGAATAGCATTTTATGCTAATTTCAGCCATTTATGTGAGTAAAACAAATGAGTTATAATATCTTTTGAGACTACTTATTGCATCTACTATTGTTTATGAAGTAAACAGTTGCTTTAGGTGCAGATTTACACATGCTTTCAGTACAAACCATACGCATTTGTTTTTTTCTCTGTATGTTATTTACCCTGCTTTTCCTCTAAAAATAAATACATTAAGTTGTCAGAAATAAACTACATAAAAGAAGACTGTTTCTGGAAGAATTAGGACAATCCCTAATTAAGCCTTTTATTGAACAGAGACATGTGAATCCCAGAAGTGAAGGAGCACTTGCCATTGTTCAAAGCATCCAGCAGCATGCTCAAACCACAGCCTCCACCAGTACTGCAACTGAATCAACTGAATCAACATCCTCCACCAGCACAGCTGCCAGCCTAAAAAGGAAGAGATGCTGCTTTTGCCCTCCTTCGAATGACCACAAATCAAGCATAACTTGTTTTCATTGCGAAAAATATATGTGCAAGAGACATGTATATTATTGTTGTCCTGAATGTAAACAATAGAATTATGTGAAGATTTTCAGAAAAAAAATGATGTTTATTTTTTTTTAAATTATTTTTACAATTTTTTTTTTTTCAAAATGTTTGCACGCAGTTAAATTTTATACCATAGTTAATTTTAGTTATAGTTATAGTTGTTATAGTAGTAGTAGTAGTTGTTTTAGTTAGTCAGTTAAGCTCAAATTTGTAATTTCTGTGCAGAATTCAAAAAGCCCTTGTAACCTTTATAAACACAAACTAAATAAAAAATTTAGTTTTTTACGTTTTTTTATTTTTTTTATAATGACCAACCATGTTCACATACAGTATAATAATGCAACAGGTATTCAAAAAAAATTTTTAAGTAGCTAAAACAGCATTTTCATAGGTCCGGACAAAAATGACCGGAGCAGTACAAGTGTATAGTGGAAACAAACAGAACAGCAGGGACTTGTCTGATTACAGATATTTTTAGCCGAATATCTAATAAAAGTTTTCCCCAACTCTGAGACCCAAATCTTTATCTCCAGAAAGAACGTCGGATTCCCACTCTGACTGGTGCCCCGGCCATAGTGACGGGATGTGAACGTACATGCGCCACTCTCACCATTCACTACTATGGGACCAAGATGTCCTCACTCATTTGATCATGGTGGAAAAGGCCTTACAGTCCCCCATAAGACCGGGCCTGGTTGGCAGACCCCCAAGTCCCATTCTGATTAAAATCCTGCATTACACAAACTGGAAAATTATCCTTAGGAAATTAAGAGAATGGCAGAACATAATTGCTAGGGGGCCAACGACTATTTTGTTCTAAGATTTCTGTTCCTTGTTCCTGGAGATAAAGAAAAGCATAAGGACTGTCGGTCTGCAATACTCAATGATTTATCCCGCTAAACTCAGAGTGGTGGCCCTTGGTTCTCCCAACTTTGTTAGAATCCCTACAGATGCCCTACACTGGCTGTACAGCCATGAGCAACAAATCCACCATTGGGCGGCAGCCGGTAGTAGGACCTGAGCCGGAGTGGGTCTGTGTCTGAGTACTCAATACTTTTGGATGCCCTTTTTTTGAGCCCATTTCACAGCCAAACCCAACTCCCCCCATTTCATCTCAATAGCTTCGCATAGGCAGTTGAGTGTGTATCCTGCTCTGCCATCATCTACACTGGGGTCGGCTGACACGGTGAGGTTTCAATACTAGAGAGGATAGGACTGTCCCGATTGGGTTCACCTTGTCGCGGTGGGATGGCTTTTATGCTTTTTTTGATTAAAATAGTTTGTTATTTACATGTACTCTTACCATTTACCTACAAGAGGGTATATGCTCATTTTGTTTTTCATTCTTGAGTTTTGTAGGTGAAATTGTCAGTGTGAACCTGCTCTTACGCAATGACCGTATACCAACTTATGCTCAGGCTCAATTCCTTGGTTTTGGAAACATTTTATAAATGTACATTTTACAATCAAAGACAGATGTCCAGAAAACTGTGAAAATGTGGCACTGCTCTTATATTAACAGCTTTCTTTTGTGTAGCATGAAGTCATTAGTATTTCCCACGGTGGCAATTTTACTCTAATACCTGACATAGTAGCTACAATCAGCAGACGACACATGAGGCCAGTGAGGATGAAGCATCCGCTTACACAGGGAATGTTATGAGCATTTATAAATCTCTAGTTTTACAAGGCGGTGTTAGGTCGTGGTGCGTCGCGGCCAGTCATTAGCTGACAATTAGACTTATGAGAGAGTCGTTACAATAAAACCTATTTGCTCTGGATTTCCAGTGCTATTCAGCCCTGGCCTTAAGATAATCACCGAATTTTACATCCCTAGACCCATAAATCTGCTGGCACGCTGCGATAATGCCATACACTAGTTTATGCTCTGAGGTGCCTTTATACAATTTTGATTAATGTCACTTATTGCCACCGAACTCTTCCATACACTCAAAAAAACTAGAGTGTGAAACATTTTATGCCACACCCCAAATAGTGTGCCTGGAATCCTTGTATAAAGATTAATTATCAACGTCCTTAGCGGAAAAAAAAAGGACTGGAGGTTTTCACTTTGGACAATCCCTATTTGTAGAAGCGATCCATAGACAATTAACAAATCTGCAAATGTCCCACAAGCTGAGACCTCCAGGGGGCTAAAGTCTGGACACATGGCAGTAAGTATCCGATTTCTCTGCAGTGGTACCATAGAAAATATTGTTACCCCCATCCTTTGCAGTCCAATGCCTGTACTCCCTGCAAAGTTACTTTCTCTGATGAAGCTCCTTCAGACTATTTGGGATATCTGGAAGAACGACTGTCCGGAGAAGAAAAGTTGAGCGCTACCTTGAGTTATTATTTGTGCCAGTGGTAAAGCATCCTGAGACCAGTTGCGTGTGGGGGCTTTTCATCCATGGAATGGGCTCGCTCACAATTTTGCCTAAGAAAACTGCTATTAATAAAGACTGGGATCCAATTCTCCTCCAAGAGCAACTTCGCCCAACGATCCAGGACTAATTTGGTGAAAAACAATGCGATTTCCAGAATGATGGAGACCATATCTCAAGACAAGTGATAACTAAGAGACTTGGTGAACAAAACATGGAAATTCTGGGTCCATGTCCAGGAAACTACCCAGATCTCAATCCCATTGAGAACCTAAGGACAATCCTCAAAAATCGGGAGGACAACCAAAACCTCAGAAATTGTGATAAACTCCAAGTATTGATGAAATGAGAATGGGTCATTAGTGAGAATTTGGTCCAAAAGCGGATATCCTGCTCAGGGTGAAGGGCTAGAAGTCATGAAAAAGAAGCGTCAACACTGTAAATATCAGGTCTATACATAAACTTGATGAACTTATCACAAAAAGTTAAAAAACGTAAACGCTGATAATTGGACTTCAGTAACAAGAGGAACAGCCGACTAAAAGATCTAAAAACACCGAAGCAGCAAACTGTGTGAAAAGCAAAAGTTGCGTCAGTCTCAATACATTTATCCTAACCGTAAACAGATTATTTTTAAGCCTAGTGGCTTTATATAAAGGCATTTCCAATATTATAGAAAACTAGATTACAATAAAAAGTTATTGGGGCCGACAAACAGCTTTTGGTGGAATTACTAGTTTCATCAATAGAGGTGTGGCATAACATAGCCTACAAATTCTTATAATTTTTACTAAAAAGGGGCCTAAGTTACATCAGGAAGGTACCCAAGCCATGAGTAACATTTGGTTTGCTGGTGCTCGGCAGTTTAAAAATACACCAAATTCCTTGAGGCTCGTCCTTGCTACTCAAGTGCCCCCTTCATCAAGACTGGAATACAAAACTCAATCTTGATGAATCGGAGCCAGTATATTTAATTTAACATATTTAAGGACTCTTCAATCACAGCATTTTTTCTCCAACCAAGGATTGTAAATCCTTAGAAATTAAATACTTCAGATAGCTGAGGGTTTGCTACAATTAGAAATATAGTTTTCTTTTTATTGTGAAGCAAACAATAAATAGGTCAAAATAACTTAAAATTTCAGGGTGCATAACTATTCACCCCCTAAAGTCAGTACTTTGCAGAGCCTCATTTTGCGGCAACTACAGCTGCAAGTCGCTTTGGATAAGTCTCTATGAGCTTTCCACATCTTGACGCTGGGATTTGTGCCTGTTCCTCAAGGTAAAACTGCTCCAGCTCCAAGTCTGACCACAGATTCTCAGTTGGATTAAGATCTGTGCTTTGACTAGGCCACTCCAAAACATTAACACGTTTCCCTTTTAAACCACTTCAGTGCTGCTTTAGCAGTATGCTTTGGGTCATTGTATTGTTGGAAGGTGGATCTCATTCCCAGTCTCAAATCACTGAAAGACAAATATGATTTGCTCAAGAATATTTCTGTATTTTGCACGATCCATCTTCCTCCTCGACTCAGGTCATTTTCCCTGTCCCTGCTGTCAAAAAACATACCACCAGCATAATGCTGCAACCACCATGTTTCACTGTGGGCATGGTGTATTGGGGAGTGATGAGCTGTATTAGTTTGGCGCCAGACATAGTGTTTACCTTGATGGACAAAAAGTTTAATTTTGGTCTCAACTGACCACAAAACCTTCCTCCATACATTTGGGGAATCTCCTGCATGTCTTCTTGCAAACTCAAAACCAGCCTTGAAATTTTTGTAAGAAAAGGCTTGTTCTCTCGCCACTGTTCCATTAAAGACCACCTCTATCGAGTGTAAGGCTTATTGT
Organism: Ranitomeya imitator; assembly: GCF_032444005.1. Taxonomy (NCBI): domain Eukaryota; kingdom Metazoa; phylum Chordata; class Amphibia; order Anura; family Dendrobatidae; genus Ranitomeya; species Ranitomeya imitator. Next base: position 634,474,757 of record NC_091286.1, read on the forward strand.
GGTTGTATAGTCCGATAGTTCAGTCTCTGCTCGAGAGCTCTGCAGCTCCTTCAGAGTTACCCTTGGTCTCTGCTCTGCTTCTCTGATTAATGTCATTCTTGCCCAGGCTGAGAGTTTTGGTGGGTGACCCTCTCTTGGCAGGTTTGTTGTGATACCATGGTCTTTCAATTTTAAGATAATGGATTTAATGGTGCTCCAGGGGATCATCAGTGATTGGGATATTTAATTTATAATAACCCAATCCTGACTTGTTCTTCTCAACAACTTTGTCTCTGACTTGTTTGGAGATCTCCTTGTTCTTGATGGTGTTGTTTGGTTAGTGGTGCCTCTTGATTAATGATATTGAGATGGATAAATAGACGGACGGATGGATAGATGAATTGACGGATAGATATTAGATGGATAGATTAGGGATTTATATTTATTGTTTAGATCCAGTCCTTACACAATGGTCTTTGGGAACTTTGTACTAATACCTGTGATGCTGCGGTCTTAATTTTTGATACATAGACAACTGATTTTGATGATTCCATGTATGTGTTTCGCATTACTCCATAAACCTTATTCTAGTGACTTCTCCATACATGAAGAAATAGAAGTATTTATAACTTGTAGCTAAGTCCCTCCGTGCCCCCCGCTGTCACCTGTATTTACCCCTCTGATCACTTGCACCAATGCATTCCAAGTTCCGCTTATCTGCTGAGACCCTGTCCACCCTCAGGAATAATCCCCTCTTACATACGGCGTCCGGACCTGCAGCTTGTTCCCCTATAGCTCACTTCTCCCCTGTTACTGATCGGCCCACTAGGTCGGCTAATCCCTCACTGACACGCACTGCTGGCTTTGTCAGTGCTAATGAAATGACTGGCCCGCACATTACTGGCAAACTCTTGTTCCAGCGGACGATTAGATGGATGGGATTTGAAGAGGACAAGTGTATTACCGGGTTTTGTATTTAAGATTCGGCTACCATAGGTCAACTAATAGAGCTTCACCGGCAGGATTTATGGTCATTGCAGGAGGGAGAAAAAAAAATGTCGCTACAAAAATCGCTTTGTGATTTATTTCCCTATATTACATAAACCTGCTATAAATTATAACATAGGCGTCTCTGGACTGAAGTTCATTAAGAAAAGCGAGTAGAGAGGATGGAGAATGTAGGATTAGGGGGATGAGGAATCGGGCCGAGAACCAATATTCTGTAACAAAGGCAAGGTTCTTCTTTTTATGGAATTACACTTTTTTTTTTAAACAGCTCAGATCTGACTTAAAATATATAAAATTGTTGTCTTCAAAATTAATCATATAGATTTATTTTTTTAGCACCCCCCACAGGCAGATCCTGCAGTATAAGGCAGCACCCCCCCCCCACAGGCAGATCCTGTAGTATAAGGCAGCACCCCCCACAGGCAGACTCTGTAGTATAAGGCAGCACACCCCCCACAGGCAGACTCTGTATTATAAGGCAGCACCCCCCACAGGCAGATCCTGTAGTATAAGGCAGCACCCCCACAGGCAGACTCTGTAGTATAAGGCAGCACCCCCCCCCCACGGGCAGATTCTGTAGTATAAGGAAGCACCACACCCCCACAGGCAGACTCTAATATAAAGCAGCACCCCACCCCACAGGCAGACTCTGTAGTATAAGGCAGAACCTCCCCCCCCACAGGCAGACCCCCCCCCCACAGGCAGCCCCTGTAATATAAGGCAGCACCCATAAAGAGCAACAAATATTCACCTCTCTCCTTCCTGGTTATTGCACTGCTCCCTGTTCCCGCTCACCTCCAGACCGCGGGCGCCGGGCAGTGACGTCATCGTGCCTCGTCAGTGTCGGTGACGTCAGACGCTGACAGGGGGATGATAGGAGGAGCATAGCACTCCTCCCCTCATCAATGTGGTCAGCTGCATCGGCTAGATGCCGATACAGCTGACCCTGCAATGACAGGCGGGGGGGCCTACAGCTGGCACCGCCTCCCCCTGCCTGCTCAGGGTCCCCAAAGATTGATTCTCCCTGCTCTGCCGCAGAATGTAACCATCGGTGCGCTGTGCACGCCAATACAGGTACAGTAGCGTAGCTCGGGGTGGGCGCCCTCTGCACCCCTGGTAGCTACGCTACTGCCGGATGCGTCACTCTGTGGGGTCCAGACTGCGCAGGCGTGTAGCACCGTGCCTGTGCAGTCTATAAAGGCTTCAGACAGAGTGACGCTTCCAGCGTTATATTATAATTTTTTTAATAAAATGTAAATTGCTCTTTTATTCTATAAACTACTGACAACATGTCTTCGAAGTTTCAAGCAATAAATTTTGTATTTTCTGAAAATGAGAATTGGTCAAAATAACAAAAAAATGCATTGCTTGCAGACCTCAAATAATGCAAAGAAAACCAACAATAATAATTTACAAACGCTACTAATGTTTTAACTCAGAAAGAGTTCAGAAATCAATATTTTGTGGAATAACCATAATTTTTAATCACAGCTTTCATGCGTCTTGGCATGCTTTCCACCAGTCTTTCACACTGCTTTTGGGTGATCTTATGCCACTCCTGGTTAAAAAATGTAAGCAGTTCTTTGTTTGATGTCTTGTGACTATCCATCTTCCTCTTGATTACATTCCAGAGGTTTCAATGGGGTTCAGGTCTGGAGATTGGGCTGATCATTACAGGGATTTGATGTGGTGGTCCTTCATCTGCACCTTGATTGACCTAGCACTGTGGCATGGCGCATTGTCCTGCTGGAAAAATCAGTCCTCAGAGTTGGGGAACATTGCCTGAGCAGAAGGAGTCAACTGGTTTTCCAGGATAACCTTGTATGCAGGTTGATTCATACGTCCTTCGTAAAGAAGAACCTGCCCAATTCCAGCCTTGCTGAAGCATCCCCAAATCATCACTGATCCAGCACCAAATTTCACAGTGGGTGCAAGACACTGTGGCTTGTACGCCTCTCCAGGTCACCATCTAACCATTAGATGACCAGGTGTTGACCAGGTTTTTGTGGAACAGTGGCAAGAAAGACATTTTTGAAAGCAAGTCATAAGAAGTCTTGTATGTAATAACCCATGAAGGGACGAAGGAATGTGGAAGAAGGAGGTCTAGTCAGATGAGACCAAAGTGGATCCTTTTGGGCTAAATGCAAACTGCAATGTAAGGTGGAAAACTAACGCTGCACATCTCCCTGAAAACACCATTTCCACAGTCACACATGGTGGTGTCAGCATTGTGCTGTGGGGAGACTTTCCTTCTGTAGGTACAGGGAAGATGGTGAGAGTTGATGGGAAGATGAATTGAGCTAAATACAAGGCAATCTAAACATACTGCCAGAGCTACAATGGATGGTTTAGATCAAAGCATATTCATGTGTATGAATGGCCCAGTCACAGTCCAGACCTAAATCTCATTTAGAACCTGTGGGAGACTTGAAAATTGCTGTTCACAGACGTCTCCATCCAATCTCACTGAGCGAGGGCGAGTGTGCATAGAAGAAGGGGAAAAATGTCACCTCTAGATGTACAAAGCTGGAAAGACCCCAAAAGACTGCAACAGTAATTGCAGCAAAAGGTGGTCCTACAAAGTATCGACTCAGGGGGTCGGAATACAAATGTAGATTTATATTTTTTAACTATAAAGAAACCAATGATTTATTTCCTTAACACTTCACAAATACTGGCTACTCTGTGTTGGTATCTCAGATAAAATGTTAATAAAATACATTTAAGTTTGTGGGTGTAACGTGAAATAAATGTGGAAAAGTTCACGGGGTATGAATACTTATCCAAGGCACTATAGATGGATGATAGATGATGTTTGTAGTTTGCTTTTCTCTTTTCTTTACAACTTTCTTTGTGGCATATAAAACCATTATTATTCTGATATGACTGTCAATCTGATCATATTTTTGGATGAATTGATGGATACTCATACGAAATTGTGCAGGTATTTCCGCCTGATATTCGTCACCTTCACATTTGCATTCATTATTTAGTAGGAGCCGCCACATGGACGCCAATCACAGGAGAAAACGCAATGAATATTTCAAGCTTATATCAAGAACTATCACAATGTTCTTGTCTCCTAATATCTTATGAAGCATATATGGGCACACAATGTCCAGGTTGGCGCGGCTAAACAGGAAAAACAGTGCAGAAATCACAGCACTGAATGAGGTTTGATAACGGTCTCACAGTGATAAATCACACTGCTTCATGGGGCACGCAAATCATCAAGATCCGCTGCTGGCAGCTCCCTTTGCAATTGCCGAATAATGTCATCCCACATGTGCTCGAGGGGAGACTAGTCTGGAGACGCTCACGGTAGCACGAGCAGCATGAAGCCTGGCGTTGTCGTGTTGAAAAATAACTCTGGGGACACTTTGGAGAAATAACCGAACCACTGGAATTTTTTCTTCTTAGACTGTGATAAGCCCTGATTAAAAAGGGAGCAGTGCAATACACTTAAAGGCTATTATCAAGGAAAACAATGATTTTTAGATGTTATTTGTTACTTTTCGTTTTCGATATTTCCCATGTGGAAGGGTCTCTCAGTAACACGGGCTGAATGTGAGCTCTGTGTATTGATGTCTTCAGTAGCTCATACATGAACTATCCTGCAATGATTTACCTCTTCATGTTCCTTTTTTCTAATCTGCAGCCTAATTTTTCTGCCCTCCCAGAGACTTTACATGCTTTCACCCCATGTATAATACTAGTATCTCTAACACTGAGTAAAGAGAAGCAAGGAGCCATCAGAACCAGAAACTCTGATGTCTTTGCATTAGTTTTGCAGATCATTCAGCTTCGTAAAGGACTTACAGACATTATGTAGCAGAAAATGATAGAATTTTTTTTAACGCAGTGGACAATAGAAAGCAAATAAACAACAAAAAAAATCTGTGTGAAGGTGTGCATAGCCTTTAATAAAGCTTTATTCTATGATTTTAAAAAAAATCCTATAATGAAAATAACACAAAAAAGCAATAAATAACCAAAAAAATAAATTGGTAGTAAAAGGCACATTCTCTCATATTTCAAAGCTAATAATGAATTTTGAGAATGTAACCTAAATATTCAGTGATGTGATGAGAATAAGCTCTTTAATTAGATAGAACGTATGTTCTGAGCTTTTCTAGCGGATCACCTGCACGGTGGAACGGAGCGGAAACCGTCAGTTACGGGAACTTACCCTGTAGAGAGGATGGCACTTGTCCTTGAAGCATGGTGCCAAATGGGCATAGATCTGCAGGCTGTAGTAATAAGCCGCCAGCTGGAGCGACAGAGCTGAATGCGATTGCTTTTCAAAGCATTTGTTGGCGTCGAGCACCTACGGAAAAAAATGAGTGAGAATGAATTGACTTGGCGAAAGGAAAACGCACGAGCCTCTGATTTACAGCCTCTGACGGTGGAGTGGCCGAGATGCCCTGTGCAATGGTTTACAAGAGACTGCAGCTCGGCTAATTAATGCCTCTTTTACATAATCTTTTAATAATTATGCCGCTTATCAATTTCACTTAGAGACGGGATTTCACATCACAGTAAAAGGGACGAAGCTGCAAACCAAGCACCACGCAGCCAAATAGACCCAGCGTGAAGCCGTCAGATGGTGGGTGACGGAGCGGGGGATGAAATGTCCAGCATTAGATTTGTCACCCTACGGACCATTATATAGCACAGGTGCAAAAGTTGTAGGCAGGGGTGGAAAAAATGCTGCAAAGTGAGAATGCTCCCCAAAATAGGAGTGTTAATAGTTAATTTTTTATCAATTAACAAAATGCAAAGTGAATGAACGAGAGTGAAATCTAAATCAAATCAATACTTGGTGTGACTGCGCTTTGTCTTCAAAACAGCATCATTGTGTTTGGGTACACAGGCAGAAAGTCCGATCTTATAGGACTATAGTCAGGTGTATGAGTAACCAATTATACCAAACAGGTAATAATGAGCACCATTTTCATATGTAGGTTACAAGATTGGCATCAACTGAAAGGGAAAGCAGACTTCAAACTGGGTGAGGAACAGACAAACTGCTACAAAGGTGAGGCTGTGGAAGACGGTTTTTGTGTCATAGCTCATACACCATGGCAAGACTGAGCACAGCAACAAACAGACAAACTCTGCTACAAAGGTGAGGCTGTGGAAGACGGTTTAATGTCATAGGTCATACACCATGGCAGGACTGAGCACAGCAATGAACAAACTCTGCTATAAAAGTGAGGTTGTGGAAGACGCTTTTACGTCCTAGGCTATACACCATGGCAAGACTGAGCACAGCAGTGAACAGCCAAACTCTGCTACAAAGGTGAGGCTGTGGATGCCGGTTTTTGGTTATAGGTCATACACCATGGCAAGATTGAGCACAATGAACAAATGCTCATACACCGTGGCAGGACAGCAACAAGACAGAAGGTAGTTATATTTCATCAGCAAGGTCTCTTCCAGGCCAACATCTCAAAGCAGACTGGGGTTTCAAGATGTGCTGTTTAAATGGTTTTGAAGAAGCACCTAAAAATGGGCAACACTGAAGTCCAGTCAGCAAAGGAATCTTAGTGAAGCAGATGAAACACACACCAGGTTTGCTTCCCTTTGAAATCAGATGTCCAGCAGTGCCATCAGCTCAGCTCATCAACAAATGGGACCAAGCTATACTCATCAACTGTTCAAAGAATTATGTACAGAGGTGGCCTTCATGGGAGAATTGTGGCCAAAAAGCTATACCTTCAACATGGAAACAAGGCAAATGAAACAGCTGTGCAAAAAAACCTATATAGTAAAGGGAGTGTAGAAAAATGGGAGCAGGTGCTCAGGACTGAGGAGTCAAAATCTAAAATATCTGGCTGTAACAGAAGACTGTTTATTCGCCGGGGGGCTGGAGGCACAATAATGAGTGTTTGTAGAAACAATGAAGCATGGTGGAGGGTCCACACACGTCTGGGGCTGCATTACAGAAAATGAAATTGGGGATTTAGTTTAACCCCTTAATGACCGCCAATACGTCTTTTAACTGACCTGAGATATAAGAGAATAGCCTCCCCATACAGGTGACAATCCAGCATCTGTCGGCTGTCCACTATAGCTGACAACTTGCTGTATCAGCTACGATCAGTATTTGCACCTTCTAAATCTGTTTAACCCCTTAGATGCTGCTGTCAATGGTGACTACATCATTATAAACGGTTAACAGAGTGTGGGGGCTTCCTCTTTATCCCAATTGGTGCCCTTATATCATGATTTTGTTGTCCTGATGTTTGCGATGGCAATTCATGACCAAATAGCGGCCTTAGAGTCTGACGGCTGCAGTAATCTGTTTAGAAGTTAGCAACATTTAGGTGATAAAAATACACATTTTCATTTCTGTCATGCCACTTTGCATTAATTCCTGTAAAGCACCTGAAGGGTTAATAAACTACCTGACAGCAGTTTTCAATATGTTTAGGGGTGCTGTTTTTAAAATGGTATCACGTTTGGCGGTTTCCCAATATATGGGACCCCTAAAGTCACTTCAAACATGGATAAGTCCCTAAAAAATAAATGTGGTAAATTTCTTTGAAAAAATGAAAAATTGCTGCTACATTTTTAAACCTCCTAAAATGCTAACAAAATAAAATAATATTTTACAAATGATGCTGATGTAAAGCTGACATGTGGGAAATGCTATTTGTTAATGGTTTGCTGTTATATGACTATCTGGATTAAAGGGATAATCATTCAAATTTAGAAAATTGCTAATTTTTTAACATTTTTCTCAAATTTTTTATATTTTTTATAAATAAACACAAAAAATGTTGAACTAAATTTACCATTATCATAAAGTATAATGTGTCACAAAAAAAACAATCTCAAAATCACTGGGATTTGTTGAAGCGTTGCAGAGTTATTACCACATAAAGTGACACTGGTCAGATTTCAATAATTTGGCTCGGTCACTAAGGGGTTAAAGGAAGGAAAACGTTCACCAGCAATATCCACAGGCAGCAACTGCATTTAGGAAAACGCATTATTATAGGTACCGGTAGGGATCCTTAATTGTGGTTGGGTAAGGAACGCTCAACAGTGCTCACTAGGGTTCAGCGACTTTTACTTTTTAGGGTCGAGTCGAGTCAGGCGAAAAGTCGGGGATCGACCGAAACACGAAACCCAATGCAAAGTCAATGGGAATTTTTTTTTTCTCTCTCTCTCTCTCACACATTTCAAATCGCTACAGCGCACAATCGACAAGATGACGATAGGCGTGCATGCCCCTAAGACCTTTGTCATCACTCTGCCCACGTTCCTTCATTGGCTGAAAAAATGGCGCCAAGCGCGTCATACGAAACGCGACTTTGGCGCGAAAGTCGCGTACCGCATGGCCGACCCCACACAGGGATCGGGTCGGGTTTCATGAAACCCGACTTTGCCAAAAGTCGGCGACTTTTGAAAATGAACGATCCGTTTCGCTCAACCCTAGTGCTCACTAATACAAAGCAAAACCACAGGACAATTTAATTTCAGATAATATAATGTATGGTCCTCAAAATAAGTCCATTTAATTTCCTTTATTCATGCATAGTAGGTACATAAGAAGAATAGTATCGCAGTGTGACCTATGGCCATTTCACGTGTGAATACACTTTCGCAAGGCCTCATGGGAATATCACATCACCATGTGGTTAATGCACATTCCCTGCAGAAGGATCTGTACAATCTTACACCAACAGAAGATCTGTGGTTAGTTCCCCAAGATGTTTGGAACAACCTCCCTGCCCAGATGATTACAAAACTTTTGTGCAAGTCTACCAAGAAAAACTGGTGAAGGCAAAGGGCAATAAGCAAAATTTAAGTCAAATCAATATTTCCTGTGTTGTTCATTCACTTTGCATTTTGTTATTTGATATAAATAAACCATTAACACCGCTATTTCTAAAAGTATTCCCACTTTGCAGCATGAATGGATTACGAGCAGGCTGTTCTATAAGGTCTGCACGGGGGACAGGAAAGCAAAAGCGTCCCGTTCTTCAATCATCTGACCACTGAGGCATGGAATTGGCTGCAGCAGTAAGGACACTGAAAATAAATGTTCTCCAGGATACCCCGTTCCAGTCTCCAGACCAAAAAATATGACTTCATCGCTTCAAGGAGGAGGGGTTTGTCTCTATGTAAAGTGTTGTCTAAAGTCCACTTTAAGGGAGGATATTAGCGAAGGAAATGAGGATGTCGAGTCCATATGGGTCGAAATTCATGGAGGGAAAAATGGTAACAAAATTCTCATTGGGGTCTGTTACAAACCCCCAAATATAACAGAAAGCATGGAAAGTCTACTTCTAAAGCAGATAGATGAAGCTGCAACCCATAATGAGGTCCTGGTTATGGGGGACTTTAACTACCCGGATATTAACTGGGAAACAGAAACCTGTGAAACCCATAAAGGCAAAAGGTTTCTGCTAATAACCAAGAAAAATTATCTTTCACAATTGGTGCAGAATCCAACCAGAGGAGCAGCACTTTTAGACCTAATACTATCCAATAGACCTGACAGAATAACAAATCTGCAGGTGGTCGGGCATCTAGGAAATAGCGACCACAATATTGTGCAGTTTCACCTGTCTTTCACTAGGGGGACTTGTCAGGGAGTCACAAAAACACTGAACTTTAGGAAGGCAAAGTTTGACCAGCTTAGAGATGCCCTTAATCTGGTAGACTGGGACAATATCCTCAGAAATGAGAATACAGATAATAAATGGAAAATGTTTAAGAACATCCTAAATAGGCAGTGTAAGCGGTTTATACCTTGTGGGAATAAAAGGACTAGAAATAGGAAAAACCCAATGTGGCTAAACAAAGAAGTAAGACAGGCAATTAACAGTAAAAAGAAAGCATTTGCACTACTAAAGCAGGATGGCACCATTGAAGCTCTAAAAAACTATAGGGAGAAAAATACTTTATCTAAAAAACTAATTAAAGCTGCCAAAAAGGAAACAGAGAAGCACATTGCTAAGGAGAGTAAAACTAATCCCAAACTGTTCTTCAACTATATCAATAGTAAAAGAATAAAAACTGAAAATGTAGGCCCCTTAAAAAATAGTGAGGAAAGAATGGTTGTAGATGACGAGGAAAAAGCTAACATATTAAACACCTTCTTCTCCACGGTATTCAGGGTGGAAAATGAAATGCTAGGTGAAATCCCAAGAAACAATGAAAACCCTATATTAAGGGTCACCAATCTAACCCAAGAAGAGGTGCGAAACCGGCTAAATAAGATTAACCCCTTTACCCCCAAGGGTGGTTTGCACGTTAATGACCGGGCCAATTTTTACAATTCTGACCACTGTCCCTTTATGAGGTTATAACTCTGGAACGCTTCAATGGATCCTGGTGATTCTGACATTGTTTTCTCGTGACATATTGTACTTCATGACAATGGTAAAAATTATTTGATAGTACCTGCGTTTATTTGTGAAAAAAACGGAAATTTGGCGAAAATTATGAAAATTTCGCAATTTTCCAACTTTGAATTTTTATGCAATTAAATCACAGAGATATGTCACACAAAATACTTAATAAGTAACATTTCCCACATGTCTACTTTACATCAGCACAATTTTGGAACCAAAATTTTTTTTTGTTAGGGAGTTATAAGGGTTAAAAGTTGACCAGCAATTTCTCATTTCTACAACACCATTTTATTTTAGGGACCACATCTCATTTGAAGTCATTTTGAGGGGTCTATATGATAGAAAATACCCAAGTGTGACACCATTCTAAAAACTACACCCCTCAAGGTGCTCAAAACCATATTCAAGAAGTTTATTAACCCTTCTGGTGCTTCACAGGAATTTTTTGAATGTTTAAATAAAAATGAACATTTAACTTTTTTTCACAAAAAATGTAATTCAGCTCCAATTTGTTTTATTTTACCAAGGGTAACAGGAGAAAATGGACCCCAAACATTGTTGTACAATTTGTCCTGAGTATGCCAATACCCCACATGTGGGGGTAAACCACTGTTTGGGCGCATGGCAGAGCTCGGAAGCGAAGGAGTGCCATTTGACTTTTCAATGCAAAATTGACTGGAATTGAGATGGGACGCCATGTTTCGTTTGGAGAGCCCCTGATGTGGCTAAACATTGAAACCCCCCACAAGTGACACCATTTTGGAAAGTAGACCCCCTAAGGAACTTATCTAGAGGTGTGGTGAGCACTTTGACCCAACAAGTGCTTCACAGAAGTTTATAATGTAGAACCGTAAAAATAAAAAATCATATTTTTTCACAAAAATTATCTTTTCGCCCCCAATTTTTTATTTTCCCAAGGGTAAGAGAAGAAATTGGACCCCAAAAGTTGTTGTACAATTTGTCCTGAGTACGCTGATAGCCCATATGTGGGGGTAAACCACTGTTTGGGCGGATGGGAGAGCTCGGAAGGGAAGGAGCGCCGTTTGACTTTTCAATGCAAAATTGACAGGAATTGAGATGGGACGTCATGTTGCGTTTGAAGAGCCACTGATGTGCCTAAACATTGAAACCCCCCACAAGTGACACCATTTTGGAAAGTAGACCCCCTAAGGAACTTATCTAGAGGTGTGGTGAGCACTTTGACCCACCAAGTGCTTCACAGAAGTTTATAATGTAGAACCGTACAAAATAAAAAATCATATTTTTTCACAAAAATTATCTTTTTGCCCCCAATTTTTTATTTTCCCAAGGGTAAGAGAAGAAATTGGACCCCAAAAGTTGTTGTACAATTTGTCCTGAGTACGCGGATACCCCATATGTGGGGGTAAACCACTGTTTGGGTGGATGGGAGAGCTCGGAAGGGAAGGAGCGCCGTTTGACTTTTCAAAGCAAAATTGACAGGAATTGAGATGGGACGCCATGTTGCGTTTGAAGAGCCACTGATGTGCCTAAACATTGAAACCCCCCACAAATGACACCATTTTGGAAAGTAGACCCCCTAAGGAACTTATCTAGAGGTGTGGTGAGCACTTTGACCCACCAAGTGCTTCACAGAAGTTTATAATGCAGAGCCGTAAAAATAAAACAAAATTTTTTTCCCCAAAAAATTATTTTTTTAGCCCCCAGTTTTGTATTTTCCTGAGGGTAACAGGAGAAATTGGACCCCAAAATTTGTTGCCCAATTTGTCCTGAGTGCGATGATACACCATATGTGGGGGGAACCACTGTTTGGGCACATGGGAGGGCTCAGAAGGGAAGGAGTGCCATTTGAATGCAGACTTAGATGGAATGGTCTGCAGGTGTCACATTGCGTTTGCAGAGCCCCTAATGTACCTAAACAGTAGAAACCCCCCACAAGTGACACCATTTTGGAAAGTAGACCCCCTTAGGAACTTATCTAGATGTGTGCTGAGCGCTTTGACCCACCAAGGGCTTCACAGAAGTTTATAATGGAGAGCCGTAAAAATAAAACAAAAATTTTTTCCCACAAAAATTATTTTTTAGCCCCCAGTTTTGTATTTTTCCGAGGGTAAAAGGAGAAATTCGACCCCACAATTTGTTGTCCAATTTGTCCTGAGTGCGCTGATACCCCATATGTGGGGGGGAACCACTGTTTGGGCGCATGGGAGGGCTCGGAAGGGAAGGAGCTCCATTTGGAATGAGGACTTAGATGGAATGGTCTGCAGGTGTCACATTGCATTTGCAGAGCCCCTAATGTACCTAAACAGTAGAAACCTCCCACAAGTGACACCATTTTGGAAACTAGACCCCCTAAGGAACTCATCTAGATGTGTTGTGATAGCTTTGAACCCCCAAGTGTTTCACTACAGTTTGTAACGCAGAGCCGTGAAAATTAAAAAAAAAAATCTTTCCCCCCAAAATTATTTTTTAGCCCCCAGTTTTGTATTTTCCCGAGGGTAAGAGGAGAAATTCGACCCCAAAAGTTGTTGTCCAATTTGTCCTGAGTACGCTGATACCCCGTATGTTGGGGGAAACCAACGTTTGAGCGCATGGCAGAGCTCGGAAGGGAAGGAGCGCCATTTGGAATGCAGACTTAGATGGAATGGTCTGCAGACGTCACATTGCGTTTGCAGAACCCCTAATGTACCTAAACAGTAGAAACCCCCCACAAGTGACCCCATATTGGAAACTAGACCCCCCAGGGAACTAATCTAGATGTGTTGTGAGAACTTTGAACCCCCAAGTGTTTCACTACAGTTTATAACGCAGAGCCGTGAAAATAAAAAATCTTTTTTTTTTCCCACAAAAAATATGTTTTAGCCCCGAGTTTTGTATTTTCCCAAGGGTAGCAAGAGAAATTGGACCCCAAAAGTTGTTGTCCTATTTGTCCTGAGTACGCTGATACCCCATATGTTGGGGTAAACCCCTGTTTGGGCACACGGGAGAGCTCGGAAGGGAAGAAGCACTGTTTTACTTTTTCAACGCAGAATTGGCTGGAATTGAGATCGGACGCCATGTCGCGTTTGGAGAGCCCCTGATGTGCCTAAACAGTGGAAACCCCCCAATTATAACTGAAACCCTAATCCAAACACATCCCTAACCCTAATCCCAACAGTAACCCTAACCACACCTCTAACCCTGACACACCCCTAACCCTAATCCCAACCCTATTCCCAACCGTAAATGTAATCTAAACCCTAACTGTAACTTTAGCCCCAACCCAAACTGTAGCCCTAGCCCTAACCCTAGCCCTAACCCTAATCCTAACCCTAGCCCTAGCCCTAACCCTAGCCCTAACCCTAGCCCTAACCCTAACCCTAGCCCTAACCCTAACCCTAGCCCTAACCCTAGCCCTAACCCTAGCCCTAACCCTAGCCCTAGCCCTAACCCTAGCCCTAACCCTAGCCCTAACCCTAGCCCTAACTCTAACCCTAGCCCTAATGGGAAAATGGAAATAAATACATTTTTTTAATTTTTCCCTAACTAAGGGGGTAATGAAGGGGGGTTTGATTTACTTTTATAGCGGGTTTTTTAGCGTATTTTTATGATTGGCAGCCGTCACACACTGAAAGACGCTTTTTATTGCAAAAAATATTTTTTGCGTTACCACATTTTGAGAGCTATAATTTTTCTATATTCTGGTCCACAGAGTCATGTGAGGTCTTGGTTTTTGCGGGACGAGTTGATGTTTTTATTGGTAACATTTTCGGGCACGTGACATTTTTTGATCGCTTTTTATTCCGATTTTTGTGAGGCAGAATGACCAAAAACCAGCTATTCATGAATTTCTTTTGGGGGAGGCGTTTATACCGTTCCGCGTTTGGTAAAATTGATGAAGCAGTTTTATTCTTCGGGTCAGTACGATTACAGCGACACCTCATTTATATCATTTTTTTATGTTTTGGCGCTTTTATACGATAAAAACTATTTTACAGAAAAAATAATTATTTTTGCATCGCTTTATTCTCAGGACTATAACTTTTTTATTTTTTTGCTGATGATGCTGTATGGCGGCTCGTTTTTTGCGGGACAAGATGACGTTTTCAGCGGTACCATGGTTAGTTATATCTGTCTTTTTGATCGCGTGTTATTCCACTTTTTGTTCGGCGGTATGATAATAAAGCGTTGTTTTTTGCCTCGTTTTTTTTTTTTTTCCTTACGGTGTTTACTGAAGGGGTTAACTAGTGAGCCAGTTTTATAGGTCGGGCCGTTACGGACGCGGCGATACTAAATATGTGTACTTTTATTGTTTTTTTTTTTTTATTTAGATAAAGAAATGTATTTATGGGAATAATATTTTTATTTTTTTTTTCATTATTTTGGAATATTTTTTTTTATTTTTTTTTTACACATTTGAAATTTTTTTTTTTTACTTTTTTACTTTGTCCCAGGGGGGGACATCACAGATCAGTGATCTGACAGTTTGCACAGCACTCTGTCAGATCACTGATCTGACATGCAGCGCTGCAGCCTTCACAGTGCCTGCTCTGAGCAGGCTCTGTGAAGCCACCTCCCTCCCTGCAGGACCCGGATCCGCGGCCATCTTGGATCCGGGGCTGGAGGGAGCAGGGAGGGAGGTGAGACCCTCGCAGCAACGCGATCACATCGCGTTGCTGCGGGGGGCTCAGGGAAGCCCGCAGGGAGCCCCCTCCCTGCGCGGTGCTTCCCTGTACCGCCGGCACATCGCGATCATCTTTGATCGCGGTGTGCCGGGGGTTAATGTGCCGGGGGCGGTCCGTGACCGCTCCTGGCACATAGTGCCGGATGTCAGCTGCGATAAACAGCTGACACCCGGCCGCGATCGGCGGCGCTCCCCCCGTGAGCGCTGCCGATCGCATATGACGTACTATTGCGTCCTTGGGAAGTAAAGCCCACCCCACATGGACGCAATAGTACGTCTAATGGCAGAAAGGGGTTAAAATAGATAAATCTCCGGGTCCGGATGGCATACACCCACGAGTACTAAGAGAACTAAGTAATGTAATAGATAAACCATTATTTCTTATTTTTAGGGACTCTATAGCGACAGGGTCTGTTCCGCAGGACTGGCGCATAGCAAATGTGGTGCCAATATTCAAAAAGTGCTCTAAAAGTGAACCTGGAAATTATAGGCCAGTAAGTCTAACCTCTATTGTTGGTAAAATATTTGAAGGGTTTCTGAGGGATGTTATTCTGGATTATCTCAATGAGAATAACTGTTTAACTCCATATCAGCATGGGTTTATGAGAAATCGCTCCTGTCGAACCAATCTAATCAGTTTTTATGAAGAGGTAAGCTATAGGCTGGACCACGGTGAGTCATTGGACGTGGTATATCTCGATTTTTCCAAAGCGTTTGATACCGTGCCGCACAAGAGGTTGGTACACAAAATGAGAATGCTTGGTCTGGGGGAAAATGTGTGTAAATGGGTTAATAACTGGCTTAGTGATAGAAAGCAGAGGGTGGTTATAAATGGTATAGTCTCTAACTGGGTCGCTGTGACCAGTGGGGTACCGCAGGGGTCAGTATTGGGACCTGTTCTCTTCAACATATTCATTAATGATCTGGTAGAAGGTTTACACAGTAAAATATCGATATTTGCAGATGATACAAAACTATGTAAAGCAGTTAATACAAGAGAAGATAGTATTCTGCTACAGATGGATCTGGATAAGTTGGAAACTTGGGCTGAAAGGTGGCAGATGAGGTTTAACAATGATAAATGTAAGGTTATACACATGGGAAGAAGGAATCAATATCACCATTACACACTGAATGGGAAACCACTGGGTAAATCTGACAGGGAGAAGGACTTGGGGATCCTAGTTAATGAAAAACTTACCTGGAGCAGCCAGTGCCAGGCAGCAGCTGCCAAGGCAAACAGGATCATGGGGTGCATTAAAAGAGGTCTGGATACACATGATGAGAGCATTATACTGCCTCTGTACAAATCCCTAGTTAGACCGCACATGGAGTACTGTGTCCAGTTTTGGGCACCGGTGCTCAGGAAGGATATAATGGAACTAGAGAGAGTACAAAGGAGGGCAACAAAATTAATAAAGGGGATGGGAGAACTACAATACCCAGATAGATTAGCGAAATTAGGATTATTTAGTCTAGAAAAAAGACGACTGAGGGGCGATCTAATAACCATGTATAAGTATATAAGGGGACAATACAAATATCTCGCTGAGGATCTGTTTATACCAAGGAAGGTGACGGGCACAAGGGGGCATTCTTTGCGTCTGGAGGAGAGAAGGTTTTTCCACCAACATAGAAGAGCATTCTTTACTGTTAGGGCAGTGAGAATCTGGAATTGCTTGCCTGAGGACGTGGTGATGGCGAACTCAGTCGAGGGGTTCAAGAGAGGCCTGGATGTCTTCCTGGAGCAGAACAATATTGTATCATACAATTATTAGGTTCTGTAGAAGGACGTAGATCTGGGGATTTATTATGATGGAATATAGGCTGAACTGGATGGACAAATGTCTTTTTTCGGCCTTACTAACTATGTTACTATGTTACTATGTTATGTTACTATGTCCGAACTCAGACCACTATTTTTGGCCAGTGATGGGGCTAGAGTCGGTGAGCATACCTCTAGTTGAATCAGTGTCTGCCGCCGGTAACGTTTTTGTAGCAATCGGACGACCCTTTATAACTAGATTTGAGAAAAATATTGCCTTTGATGAGGTCCCGCGTTAAATTCGGTCTACGGGGGCAGCCGGACCATGGAATCCTTGGTCTCACATCCTTTCTGACTTTGGTATTCACTAGACCCCGAAACAAAATGATGTTTCATTCGAAAAAAAACGTGAAATGCGTGGAGGGACCTAGTAAATTTTAGATACTGGGCCAATGGAGCCAAAGTGAAGACTGACAAGTCCCAGACTGCCAGCCAGGAGTAGAAGGGACGCCGGACCAGGGAAATGAAAATCTTATTGCTCAACTCTACTCTTAATCAGTTTATATATTATATGACAAAGAAGGGAGAGAGAGTAGCTCTTTTCTGTATAGGTGTGACCATTAAAAGAAAAGCCTCTCACCTGCTGGGGTTGTTCCCACAGAGGACAGCTCCACATACCTTCTGAACAAGTATCAATGGGTGCTGTGAAATAATCTTCCAAGGAGAGCTCCAGAAAAGCGTAATCAGGGGGAGAGAATCCGGCGCCCCCAAAAACAAAAAATGGATCATTCACTGGAGTTGATGAAAATAAGAATAAAAATGAATTAAAAACCAAACAATGAGTTTCAGCTGTATCCAGCCTTCCTCAGGTAAAAATGTATTTAAAAGAACAATTGTAACTCCTGAGGAAGGCTGGGTGCAGGCGAAACGTGTTTTTTTTTTTTGTTCTCATTTTCATCACCTCCAGTGAACGATCCATTTTTATCCTTTGGGAGCGCTGGTCACCTGGATTTTCTCCTCCCCTCTAACAAGGAATCTGAGCTGAAAAACTGCACGTCCAGATGGTGGTGTCTTTATTACAATAAAAGCGCTTAGGAAGCAGGATTCCTTCATGAAGGAGGGAAAGAGGGATAAATATGGTGGCGGGTGGACTATCAACAGTTGTGAGGAAAATGGTGGATTAATAGCAGACTTGTGATTATTACTATGCGCTAACATGCTGGTCAGAGGGGGGCTGGCATGTGGGACCCCATTTTCCGCCCACTACTTCTATGAGAATTCAGAACATAATTATCCCATGTGCTGGGTTTCCTTTAAAAGAGGTTGTCTGGGCAAACGACATGGATGACCTTTCCTTACGAATGGACTCTAAACAGGTCATGATTATAATAAGCCTGGACAATCCCTTTAAATGCCCTTTATTGTTCCATTAACAGATGTAGCGATCTCCAAACTAACCGATGGAACATTACAGTATTTCCACGGCACGGCCAAATCAAAGAGTATAAGCGGACCATCTATATAAATAGCGCAGAAGCACCAGCGCAATATGGAGGTGAGCTCAGTGTTTACTACAGCGGTAGAAAAAAAAAAGAGATGGAGACGTACCTGAGGGAGGGCGAGTAGATAGGCCACAGACAAGGTGATATCATTCGGCAAAGTGTCGCTCGCCAGCTGCAGCAGAACTGGAAAAGAAGAAGAGAGACACAGGTGTGACGGTAAATCGACGAACGGGAGATCCTGTGCTCGTTACACCGCGCGCGAGATAATGATTTGCGTAACTTAAATGAAATGCTCGGTATGATTCACGGCACGGATCGCGGGCGCCGGAGCTGTAATACTGCCTTACGTTAATTGTTAGGCAAAATATTTCACACTGCAGCTAAACAGGAAAAAACAGATGCTGCGGCAGATTGTGGGAACATAGCCACCCACAATTCAGCGGGATAATCAGCGGGTCACAAAATAAAATCAACTCCTGGAATGAAAGTCGACGGCTGTTCGGGAAGAAAAGTGCAGGGTCGGCCGGATTCAATCAAACGAGCGGATAATCCTTTACTGCTCCCATTTTCTTTAATAAAAATGCCAATTCCATACGAGGTAAAAGAATATAATGGAGGATTATTCCGGAATGGGACTATTCATAACAGGGGGAGAGGACAGAAACTCTGAAGCAGCCTTTATGCACTGGACTATACCCTTTGTTATTCCTCCTGGAAAATGGGTGACAAGGGAAAGGGGAGGTAATCTAGGATTAAGAATTTCTATGCAACCAATAAAGTGGATCTGCCACCATATTTCAGGATACAAATGCCACACATTATTAAACAGATCTCTTATACCTGATGAGGCTGGAACACTTACTCTAAAGATCCATTTCAGACTCGCTGTATAATAATGATATTAAAACAAGCATTTCAGGAGTCCAAGTATATTCAGTCTCCACTCACCCAGCCCGGCAGCTGCAGCTTGTACAGAGCAATGTGAGATTTCTGCAGGGAGGAGGGACCCTGAGGAGATGTTACTGGGACTACAAGTGAGGAGATTCTGTTTAAGCTTTCAGAAAGAATAGTGAGTACACCAGTCTCATCAGTTGTAGGAGATCTAGTTAGTGTATGCGATATGTATTGTGAAATCTGGTGATCAATCCTTTCTATCAGTTAAAGTGGCCTTTCCGTTCGCTGTAGAGGTCACAGGACTACCGGTAGAAACAGCGCGAACATCAAAGAAACTGTGCTGATTCGGAAGGAAAAAATGCGCTTTTTTATGTTCTTAAGACCAATTTGGATTTGAAGAAGGTGTTGATAACACAGCTCAAAAGCCTTATATATTGTAGCCATGTGGCTAGCCCGCCTTATCCCTTTCTATGTGACCCAAAGCCATGCGGCATCCCACACTATACAAACACTGCCAGGAAACAACACATGTAAAAAGGGGGCCATACACCTTAGATTTCCACCCCAGGCCCCCATAAACATGCAAGCTCAGCAGGGCATGCATGTTTTGTTCAATAGGGATTGTGTGATAACCTGCAGTCAGAAACCTCTGAAAGTGACAAATTGTGGCAAATAAAAAAAAAAAAAAGGATGGGGCATAATAAAATCTAGGTGTGTGATCCTTGTTCATGCACACAAAATTATGATACCGATCACTGATAAAATTATTTTCCTACCAATGAACAAAGGAGAAAAAGCCATATTTAGGCTCCTCTGGCCTACACTACACCTTCAGCCTCCCTATATTGCTACTATGGTAGCTGGGAGGCTTCCCGTTACATGCCGCCCCCCTTAAATCCCCCCAGTAGAGTCCCCCTATACGGCATGCACTTATTGGGCACTAGTGAAGTGAGAATGTGCACCAGTATTATACTGCTACGCTATGGATGCATACAATTCTAATTGCTTCCTAAATTCGATATATTGTGATCACGGTGATAAGATCTGGAAAAACATCAAGTGGTTTTATCGCTTCACGGAGTTTACCGAACTGATCATCTTGTGAAGAATTAAGCTTTAATAATTAATACGGCTGGGTAATATGCTCCTGGCTGCGCTATCTCTCACCCAGCGCGTCTGTCATTAATACAGTTATTGTTCTCATCTGAACAGCTGAGATCTGAAGGTGACATTACGAAAAATAAAAAACACAGCTTCCGCTGAGATAAACTGCTCTAATTGCTTTACAATTCTGATAGAACATAAAAAATGGCAACAACAAGTTGTTATTGGTTTAATTATCCTCATTTTATTAAAGCACTATTCATTTTCATTTATAATAGGAAACGCCCGGAGAGATTTATGTCCATAAATTCAGAATTCTCCCACATTATTAAGAATCCGTCTTCAGGGGGGAATTCACATAGCGCAGATAACCATTATCGAAGATCAGTGGAAATGAGTCAAAATCTCATCTTTCTACTTGGTTAAAAGTATTTTTTTTTATGCCCTAAAAACATCATGGGCATTGCATTGTCGAAATAAAGGCATAAAAGCTTAAGATCACCAAGCACAATGCCAATCGCGGGAAGAGGTGATGTACGGCACATTCGGTAAGGGAGTCTGGAGCGATGGATCAAACTTTCTGATTGACGAGTCTGGGTTTAGTGAATGCCAGGAGAATTTTAGCATTTAAGTACGGCATTTATCTACAAATGTGTGTCTTAACAGAGGAGCGAACAGCTTTTGGACGGTCTCAGAACATAATCAACGAGGACACGCGCAATAATCATTAGCCTTTTCACAGTCCGCGGGGCTGAGTAGACCCGTCATAAATAAAACATATTTCGGGGAATTAATTTTTAAGGACACTGGCATTCGTCTTTGAAATGCCAACGACGGCGTCAAAACATCTAAACAATAATTACACTTGCCGTAAAAGTCGAGAAGGAATAAATTGTACATCTGGTCATGTGGAGGGAAAAAAAAAAAGACAAAGCGTTTCTACCATTCTCCTATTCATTATCTGGCATTGAAGGCCGAGCACCAGCGACTAGCGGCTCTGCGGTTACCATTATGTTTATTGCCACGGCTCAACAAACGCATTTAAATGGTGGTCAGAGCCATAAAGCTCAGCGGAGTAGGTAAACACCATCCGTAGTAAATGGCGCGCTTAATTCTCTTCTCTTTTTTCCAATAGATTATTCTACTGCCCGGATTTTTATTTCTCAAGGTTAAGGCAGCATAGTGCTCTGCGGCTCTGCTACTGCACGATTCATGGCAGTCGGAGCGTTCGCGGCTGCGGTAAATCTCGGCCCTCTGGGGGTCCACATTATGGATCGGATTCATTTCGGTCGTTGGCAGCAGTTCTTAAAATTCAGTAAAAAAAAAAAATGTGAGCAAATTTGTATTTTTATACCGGTTTCTTAGAATTGCTCTTACAGCAAAGTAAAGCAGTGATATCGATTTATATATTTCAATATTTATCATTGCCCTGTATTAACTATTACCAATAATACATGTTCCCAATCAGCGTCCAAAGCTATTAATTAGGAATCCGGTATTTTTAAAGGAGAACCAGAGACACGATACAAAAAAATTACAAAGATTTTATTATTCCATGAAAGTTATCAATAATAAACATATACAGTATAAAAATGTATATGGGTACCAAAGGTTTTGATCCATAGGTGAGATGAATGAACGTTGGCCGGAGGCCTGGTCAGGATTACATAATAATAATAATGAGGCGGACCACCCATGAATTTTGTCAAACTACACAAGAGACAACAGCATCTTTTAGCTTTCTTATGTCTGATTGTTCCATTTAGTACCCTATATGGCAGGGGAGCAATCTAGAGGGAAATGAAAAGTATGTTTCTGGTGCACGCTATGCATATAACACAATTATAGTTAGTAAAAGGTTAATTACCCATTTGGTAAGGGATCCTGCCTGGACTGCGGCCACATACCCCGACGCGCGTTTCGTGTGGATGTTGCTTTCTCAGATTCAACATTTGCATTTTTTTTGTTTTTTTTAATCTTGTGGCATACGGCAATGTTATTTGGGAAAAATTCTTCTAAATAGCGCACATGGATCATGAATGTTGAACAAAATTAAAAATGCGCTTTATTTTTGTCTTTGAAGGGGTTGTTCCCTTTTAAACACAATTTATTCCTTGATGCATTTTGCATAAAAAAAAACCAAAAAAAAAAACCTCTTTTCTCATCTTCCCTGGGTCCACCGGCGAGTCTCCTGCTACTGAAACTATGTTGTGTTGGCTACGGTGCACGTTCCGCTGAAATGTTCAAAAAAAGTGTACAAAAATTCCTCACGGACAGAAAATCACCCAAGAGAGCGTGGACTGCCGGACATTGTAGCAAATATTGGGAGACTTCTTAAAAAGTCGCAAATGATAAATCAGCAAAAAACATAAAAAATAAATAAAACACACATAAAGGAGACTTTAAAAAAAAAAGGTGCAAATAAAAAGAATAAGGTACAAATGAAAACCAAGTATAAAACATGAAAAATTAGACAAAAAGCGGTATGAATGGAAAAATGAAACGGAACCTTAGTTTGTGAACTTAGTTTTCAATGAACCGTCTTGAGATTTTCCCAACAGATAAATGTTCCCACACGCCCCAATGCACAAATGTGTGTTCTTTTGGCATTGGCCGGCCGGCCTGCATCTGCACAGAATTTGCTTTAGTCAACCAAAGGCTCTGCTTTCCTATCCTATATATATATATATATATATATATATATATATATATATATATATATATATATATATATATATATATACAGTGGGGCAAAAAAGTATTTAGTCAGTCAGCAATAGTGCAAGTTCCACCACTTAAAAAGATGAGAGGCGTCTGTAATTTACATCATAGGTAGACCTCAACTATGGGAGACAAACTGAGAAAAAAAAATCCAGAAAATCACATTGTCTGTTTTTTTAACATTTTATTTGCATATTATGGTGGAAAATAAGTATTTGGTCAGAAACAAACAATCAAGATTTCTGGCTCTCACAGACCTGTAACTTCTTCTTTAAGAGTCTCCTCTTTCCTCCACTCATTACCTGTAGTAATGGCACCTGTTTAAACTTGTTATCAGTATAAAAAGACACCTGTGCACACCCTCAAACAGTCTGACTCCAAACTCCACTATGGTGAAGACCAAAGAGCTGTCAAAGGACACCAGAAACAAAATTGTAGCCCTGCACCAGGCTGGGAAGACTGAATCTGCAATATCCAACCAGCTTGGAGTGAAGAAATCAACAGTGGGAGCAATAATTAGAAAATGGAAGACATAGAAGACTACTGATAATCTCCCTCGATCTGGGGCTCCATGCAAAATCCCACCCCGTGGGGTCAGAATGATCACAAGAACGGTGAGCAAAAATCCCAGAACCACACGGGGGGACCTAGTGAATGAACTGCAGAGAGCTGGGACCAATGTAACAAGGCCTACCATAAGTAACACACTACGCCACCATGGACTCAGATCCTGCAGTGCCAGACGTGTCCCACTGCTTAAGCCAGTACATGTCCGGGCCCATCTGAAGTTTGCTAGAGAGCATTTGGATGATCCAGAGGAGTTTTGGGAGAATGTCCTATGGTCTGATGAAACCAAACTGGAACTGTTTGGTAGAAACACAACTTGTCGTGTTTGGAGGAAAAAGAATACTGAGTTGCATCCATCAAACACCATACCTACTGTAAAGCATGGTGGTGGAAACATCATGCTTTGGGGCTGTTTCTCTGCAAAGGGGCCAGGATGACTGATCCGGGTACATGAAAGAATGAATGGGGCCATGTATCGTGAGATTTTGAGTGCAAACCTCCTTCCATGAGCAAGGGCATTGAAGATGAAACGTGGCTGGGTCTTTCAACATGACAATGATCCAAAGCACACCGCCAGGGCAACGAAGGAGTGGCTTCGTAAGAAGCATTTCAAGGTCTTGGAGTGGCCTAGCCAGTCTCCAGATCTCAACCCTATAGAAAACCTTTGGAGGGAGTTGAAAGTCCGTGTTGCCAAGCGAAAAGCCAAAAACATCACTGCTCTAGAGGAGATCTGCATGGAGGAATGGGCCAACATACCAACAACAGTGTGTGGCAACCTTGTGAAGACTTACAGAAAACGTTTGACCTCTGTCATTGCCAACAAAGGATATATTACAAAGTATTGAGATGAAATTTTGTTTCTGACCAAATACTTATTTTCCACCATAATATGCAAATAAAATGTTAAAAAAACAGACAATGTGATTTTCTGGATTTTTTTTTCTCAGTTTGTCTCCCATAGTTGAGGACTACCTATGATGTAAATTACAGACGCCTCTCATCTTTTTAAGTGGTGGAACTTGCACTATTGCTGACTGACTAAATACTTTTTTGCCCCACTGTATATATATATATATATATATATATATATATACACACACACATGCATACCATATATACACATATATACCATATATACACATACATACCATATATATGCATACCAGATATACAGTGGGGCAAAAAAGTATTTATTTAGTCAGTCAGCAATAGTGCAAGTTCCACCACTTAAAAAGATGAGAGGCGTCTGTAATTTACATCATAGGTAGACCTCAACTATGGGAGACAAACTGAGAAAAAAAAATCCAGAAAATCACATTGTCTGTTTTTTTAACATTTTATTTGCATATTATGGTGGAAAATAAGTATTTGGTCAGAAACAAAATATCATCTCAATACTTTGTAATATATCCTTTGTTGGCAATGACAGAGGTCAAACGTTTTCTGTAAGTCTTCACAAGGTTGCCACACACTGTTGTTGGTATGTTGGCCCATTCCTCCATGCAGATCTCCTCTAGAGCACTGATGTTTTTGGCTTTTTGCTTGGCAACACGGACTTTCAACTCCCTCCAAAGGTTTTCTATAGGGCTGAGATCTGGAGACTGGCTAGGCCACTCCAGGACCTTGAAATGCTTCTTACGAAGCCACTCCTTCGTTGCCCTGGCGGTGTGCTTTGGATCATTGTCATGTTGAAAGACCCAGCCACGTTTCATCTTCAATGCCCTTGCTGATGGAAGGAGGTTTGCACTCAAAATCTCACGATACATGGCCCCATTCATTCTTTCATGTACCCGGATCAGTCGTCCTGGCCCCTTTGCAGAGAAACAGCCCCAAAGCATGATGCTTCCACCACCATGCTTTACAGTAGGTATGGTGTTTGATGGATGCAACTCAGTATTCTTTTTCCTCCAAACACGACAAGTTGTGTTTCTACCAAACAGTTCCAGTTTGGTTTCATCAGACCATAGGACATTCTCCCAAAACTCCTCTGGATCATCCAAATGCTCTCTAGCAAACTTCAGACGGGCCCGGACATGTACTGGCTTAAGCAGTGGGACACGTCTGGCACTGCAGGATCTGAGTCCATGGTGGCGTAGTGTGTTACTTATGGTAGGCCTTGTTACATTGGTCCCAGCTCTCTGCAGTTCATTCACTAGGTCCCCCCGCGTGGTTCTGGGATTTTTGCTCACCGTTCTTGTGATCATTCTGACCCCACGGGGTGGGATTTTGCGTGGAGCCCCAGATCGAGGGAGATTATCAGTGGTCTTGTATGTCTTCCATTTTCTAATTATTGCTCCCACTGTTGATTTCTTCACTCCAAGCTGGTTGGCGATTGCAGATTCAGTCTTCCCAGCCTGTTGCAGGGCTACAATTTTGTTTCTGGTGTCCTTTGACAGCTCTTTGGTCTTCACCATAGTGGAGTTTGGAGTCAGACTGTTTGAGGGTGTGCACAGGTGTCTTTTTATACTGATAACAAGTTTAAACAGGTGCCATTACTACAGGTAATGAGTGGAGGAAAGAGGAGACTCTTAAAGAAGAAGTTACAGGTCTGTGAGAGCCAGAAATCTTGATTGTTTGTTTCTGACCAAATACTTATTTTCCACCATAATATGCAAATAAAATGTTAAAAAAACAGACAATGTGATTTTCTGGATTTTTTTTTCTCAGTTTGTCTCCCATAGTTGAGGTCTACCTATGATGTAAATTACAGACGCCTCTCATCTTTTTAAGTGGTGGAACTTGCACTATTGCTGACTGACTAAATACTTTTTTGCCCCACTGTATATATATTTATATGTGTATGTATGTATGTATATATGTATATATATATATATATATATATATATATATATATATATATATATATATATATATATATATATATATATATATACACACACCAAGTAGCAAAAAGAAGGCAGCACTCCAAAAAGTTTCAGATGAAAAAAGGTGAAATTTTAATCGACCCACATCACTGCGCGACGTTTCGGCTCACTGAGCCTTTTTCAAGCAATGGGTGTTAACAATGATTGTGCTTTTATAGAAACAATTTGAATAAATTTACATATTACAATTGCCATTAATAAATAAATAAACAGACAGTTGTACAATTTTCTATAACGTGCATATAGTATCTCATCAGTGCAATCTCTGTGCTTATTAAAGTGCTTTGTGCTATGTTCTTTATAAAAAGTTACACTTCCCTACTTTCTCCTTTGTTTCACAGACTATCTCATTAGCATAGATTATATTTATATTCATAGTAATCATATTTTATAACCCTCACCTTGCCGCTATCTGGTAACTCCACATGGAGGACTCTATATCAGCCGTTATCGGCGTTCATACAACTCCATTGCGCATGTCTACAAGTCCAATTACCATGTCACACAATGTCGGCCAATAGGAGTTCCAAAACACTTACATTTTACTAGCGCATGCGCACTAGCATTATGTCCGCGCCACAGCGCATGCGCTAGTAAAATGTAAGTGTTTTGGAACTCCTATTGGCCGACATTGTGTGACATGGTAATTGGACTTGTAGACATTTATTAATGGCAATTGTAATATGTAAATTTATTCAAATTGTTTCTATAAAAGCACAATCATTGTTAACACCCGTTGCTTGAAAAAGGCTCAGTGAGCCGAAACGTCGCGCAGTGATGTGGGTCGATTAAAATTTCACCTTTTTTTCATCTGAAACTTTTTGGAGTGCTGCCTTCTTTTTGCTACTTGGTATACATGTTGGATTAATGTTTGGACCATTTTATCCAAGGGGCTAGGCACCCACCATTGGTGAGCATTGTGCTGTTCCATTTTTCTATATATATATATATATATATATATATATATATATATATATACACATACATACACATATATATCTCATATGTTTCCATATCTTTACAAAGGGTTCTTATAGTCAGGTGTGAAAAATTTGGGGTAAAAAATTGGGCAATTGCCCACAGCCCCCACTTTCCCAGGGGCCCCAGTGTCTACAATAAAAATGAGATTGATAATAGTTCTACATTATCAATATAAGCTGTGGAGGCAGCTCATTTATATATTAAGAAAAATGTAGATTTCCTTGGAATAAGATATGACGATGTCACTTTATTCAGCGTTCTGTGACCTACGTGCCCATACAGACTGCTTAGGAGGGTTGGCCCTCCTCACTGATCCCTTTAATAGAGACCACTACCTTTGTCCCTTGAGATCTGACAACTGCACAGTATGTAGTTTTGCACCAATGTGTTCACGTCACACAACCTCGCTGCTCTCTATATCCAGTTACTATAGGAACAGATCGTGAAAACTATACAGGTATATCGGAAATCGCTACAATTTTTCATCCAGCAATGAGTAAACTCCATTCTCTGAAACAACAACATCCCTTTAACAAGGTGGGAAACCCCTTTAAATTATAGCACGTTTCCATCTAATCCCAGGGCCACCATGAAATCCTTTCCTCTGTGGTTGTCAGGCCGTGCAGTCCTACATTATCGGCGGTCTTCTAGTAATGGGGCCGTGTGGATGGAAACATTTCAGGACCACGGACAGCAGTTTTGCAGATTACCTGCTGCAGTTCACTGAAAGCAGCATTAAAAGGCCGCATTAACATAAAGGGCAACTCTGCCTTAAAGGGGTTGCACTAAGTATACACGTTATCCCCGATCAATGAGATAATTACTTATTGATAAACTAAATAATGAGCGGACAGCAAACTATGTCGTACGAGGAATGGATCTAGGATCTGGGAATCATTGGCTACAAATATCTGATGGAATGTCACAGTGTAGAGGGATCATCATTATTCTTAATTGCACATGGAAACACGAGAAGCAATGGGATGAAACTGAAAGGGAGAAGATACAGATTAGATATTAGGAAAAACTTTTTGACGGTGAGGTGACCAATGAGTGGAACAGGCTGCCACGAGAGGTGGTGAGTTCTCCTTCAATGGAAGTCATGAAACAAATCAATTTGCTCAACTCTACAAATTACCTTTTCAATCTTATTAATGTCCTCTGAACACAAGGGTTACAATACGAGTTGCCACCTACACCATCTGTATAGGAGGGAGGTGACACAATCATATACTCCAGTCCAACCTCATCTTCTAGGAGACATCACTGGTGGCTCGGTTGCCTTTTAGAACATGGCAAGAAGCCACCAATGTGCGATGGGATTCACCAATAATCCAACAATGAAGTCTAAGGCGTTCACTACAAGTATTAAACCCGATTTTGTTTTTTATCAGAACATCTCCAGCTAAACGGCCTGAACATCCCGAGGAACCTCAGAAATACATGCTTTATATTCATCCGAACGCCACGGCTTATTGAGGCCGTGAGCAATTACTTCTCTAAAAACCAATTTCTGCTGCTCTCCGTACGCCGGGCTCGTGCAATCAGCGGAGTGCCTTGTGTATATTAACTATTACTTGGAGACGGCGGGGTCACAGGCCGGGCTCTCCTGGCGAGACTGACATAACTGCATTTAGAGTCTATGAATAACTGCGGAGCGGCCGCCTGAGGACGGGGTTATTCATGTGATCCCCATGGTTCATGCCTGGCGTATGATATACATGGGGGAGATCGGTGATCCTGATTACGTGAGACGTGGCCGTCTGTTATCTCTCCAATCTGATTTACGGACACTGCCTCATCTATATCGGGGACGCATGTATGTCTGCTATCCTTCAGCAGAGATGGACAGTGCATTTAACCGCTTGCTTTAAAGAGAAATTCCAACCCATGAAGAAATGAAGAAGTGATAAATGTCTGATCGGTGGGGATGACAGCCATATTGACTCTCCCGGACACGGCAAAATAGGAGTGGCGGTAGAACATGTGCTCCCAAGTCTATGCCATGGACGGAAACATCAAATTACAGACCTGACCCATTAGGGTATCCCAAGAAGAAACCTTATCACCGACTGCGAGGGTGAAGACCATGATCATCGCCGATTTCTAGTCAAGGGATTAGCAGCTCCCCTTTTACCCTGGAACACAATATGGTGGAGTTTGTAGATTGTGGAAACCGAGCATGTGTGATTCTGAAACATACAAACCCTGTGCCACTTATAATACAGGCACAGCCCCATGATAGAGGACAGATGTGTGATTGATAGGAGTTTGGTTGCTGGGATCCCCAAAGATCCAGAGTCTTATCTAAAAAAAAAAGTAAATATGAGCATGTGCAACCACCACCCGCTATGCACATGCTCACTACTGCTCCACTTACACAGGAGTCTTTAGGACCTCACTTTTTGTGATCAGTGGAAATCAATATGTTGGTGACTTATTGGCTGTAGATAGGACAACCCCTTTTAAAAAGGTCCAGTGTGATGTAAAAATTAAAAAAAAAAATTAAAAATACATATCAGTCTCCCAAACCGGTGGTGTTCCTTCATATACAATGCTGTGATGCCTGATAGTCTTCTGGTATCACGCAATAGCTGCAGCCAGTCAGAATCACGAGAGCCCCTGCTGTGTTGTCTGTATACTCACTTATCATAACTGACTTGTGCATCCACCCTAGCAATGAGCTGTGGTATGTGCCGACCCTGAACAAGAGCAGCTATGCATGGTCGGACACAAACATTGCACAAATCAAAGCGGGGCACATTTGTGAGATTATCTCAGAAAAAAAGAGTAATTTTTTTTGTAACACACCCAATTGTGGAATACATAATTATACCAAGATCTACTGACTAAAATGTACTTTGTTCTAGAGACAATCTCATTAAGAAATATTCTCTATTTCTATAACTCCCATAAAGTTACACTATATCAGGAGTGGGCAATTAATTTTACCGAGGAGCCACATGACAGACCGTGACTGTTGTGGAAGACCAAAACTAATTCTGCTTGATATTAATATTAACATACCGTATATACTCGCGTATAAGCCGACCAGAGTATAAGCCGAGACACCTAATCTTGCCTCGAAAAACTGGGAAAACATATTGACTTGATTTTAAGCTGGGTATGCATTGCCCCATAAATCCTATATTGGTATTAATGGTTCCTCATCTTCATCCTTGTCTGCATGGCTCCTTATCTTCATTCTTGTATATATGGCCCCCATGAGAAAAGCATAAAAAAAAAACCAACATGCTACTTACCTTCCCTGCCCCCCCTCGCAGAATCTCGTTCCGGTGCCAACAGCTCCTGCGGCTGAGTGATCACGTGTCCCCGCTCAAAAAGGTAATGAATATTCACCTCTTTCCACTCCTATGGGAGTGGAGAGAAGTGAATATGCATTACCTTAATGAGTGGGCACCCGTGATGGCCCGGCAGCTGCTTTGAAGCCAGCAACTGCTGTTGTCATTTCTTTTTAGCAGCGGGCACAGGCTTTAGGTCGGCCTACTGTCACCCGCTGCTCCGTCGCACCCCCTCCACCGCCGTCTTCGTGTATAAGCTGAGGGAGGCATTTTCAGCACAAAAAAATGTGCTGAAAAATATACAGTATTGCAATTAATCCCTTCACCACTCAGCCTGTTTTCACGTTCACGACTAGGCCAAATTTTACAATTCTGACCACTGTCACTTTATGAGGTAATTACTCTGGAAAGCTTCAACAGATCCCCATTGATTCTGAGACTATTTTTTCGTGACACATTGTACTTCATGTTAGTGGTAAATTTAGGCTGCTCTAACTTGCGTTTATTTGTGAAAATATTGGAAATCTTGTGAAAATTTAGAAAATAACAATTTTCACATTTTTTATTTTTGCATTCTTAAACCAGTTAGTCATGCTGTATAAAATAATTTATAAATATAAAATTTCCCATATGTCTAATTTACATCTGTATACTTTTTGAAACATTTTTTTTTTGTTAGGAAGTTAGAAGGGTTAAAAATTAATCAGCAATTTCTCATTTTTCCTAAAAAAAATTACAAAGCTGTTTTATAAGGCACCACATCACATTTTAAACGACTTTGAGGGTGTCTTTATGACGTAAAATAACCAAAAGTCACAAAAGCCTAAAAACTGCATCCCTCAAACTGCTCAAAACCACATTCAAGAAGTTTATTAACTCTTCAGGTGTTTCACAGGAATTAATGCAACTTAGAAGGAAAAAATGAACATTTTACTTTTTTCACAAAAAGTTTGCTTTAGCCCTTTTTTTCTTTTCACAAGGGTAACAGGAGAAAATTGACACCAAAACTTGTTGTCCACTATTTCCCGAGTACGACAATACCCCATACGTGGGGGAAAACTACTGTCTAGGCGCACAGCAAGGCTCAGAGAGGAAGCAACACCAATTGACTTTTTAAACGCAAATAAGAATGTAATCGAGAGCGGACGCCATATCGTGCAAGGTGCCCTTGATGTGCCTAAACACTGAAAAAAAAAACTACTTCACTTTGCATTTTGGAAGCTAAACCCCCTCAAGGAATGCATCTAGATTGTGGTGACCAACTTGAACCCACAAGTGCTTCACAGAAGTTTATAGTGTTCAGTCGTGAAAATAATTTAAAATAATCATTTTTTCCCACTAAACTGTTCATTCAGCCACAATTTTTTTTTTCACAAGGATAGCAGGAGATAATGGACCCTAAAATATGTTGTGCAATTTCTCCTGAGTACACAAATATCCTATATGAGGTCGAAAACTACTTTTGAGGCACAATGCAAAGCTCAGAAGGGAAGAGGCACCATATTGGAGTTCAGATTGTGCTGGACTGGTTTGAGGGCACAATGTCACATTGGCAGAGACCCTGAGGTGCCAGAACAGCAGAAACCCATGAGCGACCTCATTTTACAAACTACACCTCAATTAATTCATCTAAGGGTGCATTGAGCATGTTGACACCACATGTGCCTCACAAAATCTAATACCATTGGGCGGTGAAGAAAGAATTATGTTTTTACCCTTAAAATGTTTTAGCCCCACTTTTTTTTTTTAAGGGCTAATATGAAAAAAACGGACCTCTGAATTTGTTGTGTAACTACTCTTGATTGTGCCAATACCCTACGTGTAATTGAGAAAATACTTGCACAGTGCAAGGCTCAGAAGAGTTATTGTTTGAGGGTGCCATGACCCACTGAAAGAGCCCCTGAAGTGCCAGAACAGCAGACTCTTACCCTCATGAATGACCCCATTTTACCAACTACAAATTCTCAATGAATTCACCTAGCAGTGCATGGATCATATTGACACCACAGGTGTGTCGCAGAGTTTTATGCCATTGGGAATGAAGAAAAATAATTACATTTTTACTAGAAGAAACATTTTTTAGACCAAGATACATTTCCACAAGGAGAAATGGATAAAAAAAGGCACCAAAATTTGTCTCACAATTTCAGCTGAATGTGAAAATACCCTATATCTGGCTGTACAGTACTGCTTAGCCACACAGCGAGACTCGGGAGGGAAGGTGCCCTATTTGACTCCTGGAGGACAGATTTTCCTAACATAGTTTGCAGACTCCATATACAGAGCCCCTAAGTGCTAGAAGAGCGAATCCCCCTTCAAGTGACCCTATTTTGGAAATTATACCTTGCTGGGAATTTATCTACAGGTGTAGTGATGATTTAGACTCCATGAATGTTTTCCAGAAACAAGCTGCAGTGGATATTGATAAGTGAAAATGACAAATCTGCTATTGTAGTGACCAGTACACCGTAGTGACCAGTACATCGTAGTGACCAGCACATTGTAGTGACCAGTACATCGTAGTGACCAGTACATCGTAGTGACCAGCACATTGTAGTGACCAGTACATCGTAGTGACCAGCACATCGTATTGACCAGCACATTGTAGTGACCAGCACATTGTAGTGACCAGTACATCGTAGTGACCAGCACATTGTAGTGACCAGCACATTGTAGTGACCAACACATTGTAGTGACCAGTACACCGTAGTGACCAGTACACCGTAGTGACCAGTACACCGTAGTGACCAGTACATCGTAGTGACCAGCACATTGTAGTGACCAGTACATCGTAGTGACCAGCACATTGTAGTGACCAGTACATCGTAGTGACCAGCACATTGTAGTGACCAGCACATTGTAGTGACCAGTACATCGTAGTGACCAGCACATTGTAGTGACCAGTACACTGTAGTGACCAGCATATTGTAGTGACCAGTACACCGTAGTGACCAGTACATCGTAGTGACCAGCACACTGTAGTGACCAGTACATCGTAGTGACCAGCACATTGTAGTGACCAGTACACCGTAGTGACCAGTACACCGTAGTGACCAGTACACCGTAGTGACCAGTACATCGTAGTGACCAGCACATTGTAGTGACCAGTACATCGTAGTGACCAGCACATTGTAGTGACCAGTACATCGTAGTGACCAGCACATTGTAGTGACCAGCACATTGTAGTGACCAGTACATCGTAGTGACCAGCACATTGTAGTGACCAGTACATCGTAGTGACCAGCACATTGTAGTGACCAGCACATTGTAGTGACCAGTACATCGTAGTGACCAGCACATTGTAGTGACCAGTACACTGTAGTGACCAGCATATTGTAGTGACCAGTACACCG
Source organism: Ranitomeya imitator (assembly GCF_032444005.1). NCBI lineage: Eukaryota > Metazoa > Chordata > Amphibia > Anura > Dendrobatidae > Ranitomeya > Ranitomeya imitator. Next base: position 634,508,831 of record NC_091286.1, read on the forward strand.
TAGTGACCAGTACATCGTAGTGACCAGCACACTGTAGTGACCAGTACATCGTAGTGACCAGCACATTGTAGTGACCAGTACACCGTAGTGACCAGTACACCGTAGTGACCAGTACACCGTAGTGACCAGTACACCGTAGTGACCAGTACACCGTAGTGACCAGTACATCATAGTGTTTACAAAGTAGCAGTATTCATGCTCAACCACCATTTTATAATAAAAAAAACTCACTCCAGCTGTTTGGTACAGAAGGGACTGAAGATCTCTTTTCTAGAAATTATGGGGTCACAAAAAGTTTTGATCCCACCGAGTTAACTTGTATAACCTATATGTATTAAGTAAGAAACCTCAAAAAAGAATCTGTCAGCAGATGTTTGCTTTTTAATTTGAGAACAGCATGATGTAGGGACGGAGACCCTGATTCCAGTGATGCATCATTTATTGGGCTGCATGTTGTAGTTTCAATAAACTATCCATTGTTTTATCAGCAGGAGTTAATCACTAGAGGACTAATTGTCTCGTGCCTCCTGGTCAACGGCTCTGTGTAACCCCGCCCGCCACAATTGATTCGGAGCTTCTGTAAATGTACAGAGTACACAAAAAGCTAACAATCAGTGGTGAGGGCTCTGCATTCAGAGAACTGCTAGATCTGCAGCAGACTCAAAATCAATCAAGTGAGTTATACATCACTGGAATCAGGGTCTCTGCACCTATATCATGCTGCTCTCAGATGACATACTATAAACCTAGTGACAGATCCTCTTTAAATGTTTGCTTACTCCGGCGACGCACCAGAAAGCAATGCCTGACCATTATGCACAAAAAGCAGCAAGTTACCATTCAGCATTGACGTTTTACAAGAAAAAAAAAAAGAAAATCTGCCTGCATTCATATAAATGATCAGCTAGAAAACTGCTGTAAAAGTGGAGATAAATCAGCTGGCGTGCAGTCCCACACCGAACATTCACATCCATTTCACTTTCTCCTCGTAGCGGCTTTTATTTTAGGATTAATGTTGTTCTAAGAATATATTTTACTAGAGCAGTAACGGCTCCTTAATCCATGAACCCCTAAAACACATTTATGAGATACCGACTACATTAAAATGTGCAATTAGTACATTTTCTATGTGCAGTTTTAATGAATAAGTACAAAGTATGAAAGTTCTTGCTTTTGTTTTTTATACAGATATATAGTCGACTCGACTTATTTATTAATTTCTACAATTTACGAGTGTGGCGTAATTTCTCGGAAAGAAATATCTTCAGTCAGATTAAGAAAAGCTTTGATGGCTTCAAGTAGAAAGGGAAATGACATTAATGTGTTATTACTTTTTAAGTATTATTCCCACAAGAACGCACAAACAGAGTGATCGCTGCCATCTCACAAAGGGAACGCAGGGGTTGTTCACTAACAAAAGTGGTCCCCAAATGCTTTCATATATAAAGTAACAAATAAAACAGGTAATCGCCCTTCCTGGGTTCAATGCTAGCTCTCTGCCGCTGCCCCGGTCTGCACTTTAGCAGCAGTGATTATATAGGGAGTAAAAGCTGTGGATTTCAGCGATTGGCTGCAGTGGTGAAGTAGGCGGCAAAAGGCACAGCGCTCAGTGATTGGATGCAGTGGTGAAGTAGGCAGTAAAAGGCAAAGAGCTCAGTGATTGGATGCAGTGGTGAAGTAGGCGGTAAAAGGCACAGAGCTCAGTGATTGGATGCAGTGGTGAAGTAGGTGGCAAAAGGCACAGCGCTCAGTGATTGGATGCAGTGGTGAAGTAGGTGGCAAAAGGCACAGAGCTCAGTGATTGGATGCAGTGGTGAAGTAGGCGGTAAAAGGCACAGAGCTCAGTGATTGGATGCAGTGGTGAAGTAGGTGGCAAAAGGCACAGAGCTCAGTGATTGGATGCAGTGGTGAAGTAGGCGGTAAGAGTCACAGAGCTCAGTGACTGGATGCAGCGGAGATGTAAAGGGCATGAGCTGTTGAGCTCAGGGACTGCCTGCAGCGGTGATTTGTTCTTGATATGACTGCTGCAGCCAGTAAACAAAGACTGAAGCAGCTATGGACTAAGTACTGGACGAGGGGAGAGCGAGTCCCTGCTATGTTTATTACAGTACATTAATAAAAAGAAACAAAAATCAAATTAAGAAATAAAGAGGGAATTTTGTTCACCTTAATTCATCTGAGCCCCTTTCTGCATTAGTAAAATTATGTTCATTCACCTATGACTGGACCTCAACTGGCCGAGAGCGCGGTCTGAATCGGGAGGGTAACATCTTTATGGTTGGTGAATATGGCCAATGGAGAGCAGAGAAAAAAAACAGTAAGGGACCTGGAGCTCAATGAACCACGAACATGGGGGGAAGATGCAGAAGGATGGACCAGAGGATGAAGAGCGAGGAGCGGATGTGAGAAGGGATGACCAAGCAATGGCATTTGGTGCTAGCACTCACAGAAAGCGCAGCTGAGGCTATAACGGGCATCAGTTTATGCTTTTAACATGCAAAAAAATGTACCTTCAGCCATTCTATGCCATGCCTGGCTGCAGTTCCCGGGGGCTGCAGGGTCCATTATTGCCTAGATAGGCCAAGCTTCGCTCATCTAGCCAAATCATACTCTGGTCTAGGTGTTAAGTGTTCTGCCAATAGTAGCTACTGCTCCTCATAGATTCCAAGAATCCACCATGTCATGATCTTCTGAACTGTGTCCTGTCCACTTTTACCATGTAGTACCATGACTAAAGACCGGAATACGTCCAAAACGTGTTGCTAAAATTCCTATTTGTGGACTATACTCTGGATTTTAATATGTTGAAACAAAGATGATGAAGAACTCAAAACGGCTCAATCTTACGTAATTATTTATTGGTCTACATTCATCGCGCAACAAGAAGCAACTTCTGTGCCGTGGATGGAGGAAGCCCAAGAGGGGGTGAGCTAGTTCATCTTGTTTTAAGTCCCTGTGGACTTTTACCGCATTGTCACCAACAAACACCCCATGTTGCAACTGTACAACGTGGGGAGATGATTGATGTAAAAGCGCGAGAACTGACTCAGCTATAACCATGTAGTGAAGTTTGGCGACAGCGCGAGTGTCAGTGATAAATGGCGAGGACTGCGGAGTCATCCCGCGAGCACAATACTGAGGCTTTAAATATTAATGTTAAGCCAGCATAACGCATTAAGAGCTATTTATCAGCGGACAGCAGAACAACATGTGTAATTCATAAAGGACCACATTCCCATAAGCCTCCCCACAAACACTTCATAAAGCATCAATGCATAAAAAAGCCTTGTTAAATTTGCATTAAGCCTATGCTCAGAATGCTAGGTAATAAAAGCTGCTAATATCAATCGCTTATAGGTATGTACGAGTTTCTGGAGAATTTCCGCACAGAAATTTTGTTAAGTGGGGTGAGCATTGCATCAGGGATTCTTCAGGACTTAATCAATAATAATCGGCTTTCAGCAAGATCTCGAGCCATGGAGATTTGATGGATGAGCGCTCTGCGGGAAGATCGATCTTGTACAGGCCTAGATAGGTCCACCAGGGACTTCTTTCCCAATTTCTTGATAGTATCAAGAAATCAACTTCTCCTTGTTTCTATTCTTCTGACTATGATGTCCTTCTGCAGTGATTGATCTCTTTGTATGATGCCTAAAGTAGGCAAGTCATAGCTTGGTGATCCTTGCTTTGAGTGACATGTTTGGCTTGATTTACTCCAAAATGGATTTCTTTGTTCTTCTTGCCATCCATGGTATTGATAACATCCTTCTCCAGCACCAAATTTTGAAGGCACTGATTCTTCTTCTGTCTTGTTTCTTTATCAGTCAGGTTTTGCATCCACATGTTACCACAGAAAAGACCAGACTATGTGCAAGCCGTTTCTTAGTCGACAGTAAGATGTTCCTCGATTTGAAGACCCTGTCCAGTGACTTCATTGTTGATTTGTCCATAGCTATTCTCCTAGCTATGAGCAAATCAACAGGACTCGGGACTTCCTGCTAAATAATCCCATAATAAAACCACACAAGAACTCGATAACTTGTCCCTCCTCAGCTCGAGATGGCTGCTTACAGACAGTAATAGAGGACATTCAATCCTGCATCTCGTGCTAACATCGTTGCCTATGTAAAATGCTGCAGAATAGGTTATTAATACTTAACTAGAAAAATATTACAAAAAGCCAATGCTGAATCTGTAAACATGGAAAAATGACATTTCTTGGATGTACAAGGACTGTCATTTTATTACCAGTGGAATAGGGTTTTGGAATTTTTTTAATCAGAAAAGTGACTGTAAACTCCGTCATCTTTGATGGCTAAATTGCGCCTCTAACTGGGAATACCATCATTTAAATGGTAAACCAGCATACATTTCTACCTGCTCTACAAGAGGCTACTACCTCTCTACACTGCAGACATGTACAAAACAACATTAAACATTGAAAATACGTCAAAAATGAAAAAAAATTCCAGGACTTTTTACTTAGTTTTCTCCTTTTCTTTTTGTTTGTTGAGCACAGCCATGTCTCCCCTTCATCCTCCTCATTCTCCTATGTTTGACTGTAAGGGTACCGTCACACTATACAATTTACCTACGATCACGACCAGCGATACGACCTGGCCGTGATCGTAGGTAAATCGTAGTGTGGTCGCTGGGGAGCTGTCACACAGACAGCTCTCCAGCGACCAACGATGCCGAGGTCCCCGGGTAACCAGGGTAAACATCGGGTTACTAAGCGCAGGACCGCGCTTAGTAACCCGATGTTTACCCTGGTTACCAGCGTAAAAAAAAAAAAACAGTACATACTTACATTCCGGTATCTGTCCCTTGCCGTCTGCTTCCCGCACTCACTGACTGCCGGCCGTAAAGTGAAAGCACAGCACAGCGGTGACGTCACCGCTGTGCTCTGCTTTCACTTTACGGCCGGCAGTCACTGAGTGCGGGAAGCAGACGGCAAGGGACCTGACGGACACCAGAATGTAAGTATGTACTGTTTTTTTTTTTTTTACATTTACGCTGGTAACCAGGGTAAACATCGGGTTACTAAGCGCGGCCCTGCGCTTAGGAACCCGATGTTTACCCTGGTTACAAGCGAACGCATCGCTAGATCGGTGTCACACACACCGATCTAGCGATGACAGCGAGAGATCCAGCGACGAAAGAAAGTTCCATACGATCTGCTACGACGTACGATTCTCAGCAGGATCCCTGATCGCTGCTGCGTGTCAGACACAGCGATATCGTAACGATATCGCTGGAACGTCACGAATCGTGCCGTCGTAGCGATCGAAATGGCACTGTGTGACGGTACCCTAAGACAACTTGCTGAAGCAGGAGCCTCCCCCCTCTGACCTTTAGGATAAAAGATTACTGTACTAGGACTCTTGGGCTAAAGGGATAAGGCTCCTGCCAGGCTACAGTCAAAGATGGAACTGATCGGGAGGAGATTACTTCTGTGATCTCTGCAGTACTTCTTTACGTTCATGCAGAAAATCAGGCATTTTGAGGTTTATGTACATTAAAGAGATATTGCCATCTCTAAAATCATATATGTAGTACTAAAATTAGAAATGTGGCATAGTTCTCATGATTCACTATGCTGTTTACCCCATGTGCAGGGCATTGCAGTAGCTTAGGTATCTATGGTTACGAACACTAACAACTAATTGTCAATATATGAGTGGTTGTAACCATGGATACCGAAGCTACAGCAATGCCCTGTACATGGGGTAAGTGACCGTGTGAATCATGAGAACTATACTACATTTCTACTGGGAGGTATTTCCTAATATTCTTATTATTACTATTACTACACTTCCTACATATTGGGTTACAATCTTGGAGATGGGAATACCTCTAAGACTAAATGTGCACAGTGTCCTTCTGACTCTATATCATCGCACAGAATGCAAATCCGCATGTTGCCACAATATGGAGATATTCTCCTATACGAATGTGCTCTAATACAACATCCAAAGGGACAAATATATATCTGTAGAATTCCACATGAAGAAAACGACATATGCCGCCGTTATGAGACATCGGAGGCATACAGAGGTGTACTGTGGTCCTACAGGGGTGGTGCTGACTCCATAAAACTGGTAATATGGTCATGGATATAAACCCTCTGGACAAAAACAGAAAAAAGAGCAAAAAAAAAAACACAGAAATTATAAGCTACCTGAAAGGCTTGGAGACAAAAAAGAAAAAAATTTAAAAAAAAGGGCGTCAAGAAAGCTTTGGGCACAGGGTCTTTAGAATATTTATACCCTGGAAACTTGAGCTTAGAAGAAAAAAAAGACATTTGAATGAGTATAAAAAAATACCCATTCTGCTTTTATGCACTGCGGTAAGATTGCCATTCACGTCTCAAACAAAAGGAGAAACAGGTGTTATCCTCGATGAGCATCTTTTCAACGCCACCCTTCCCCATTCCATGTGCACAAAGCAACACGCAAACCTCATTAACTGCAGAGGAAAGAGTAGCCGGTAACAAGAAGAAAGAAAGAAACACCTTAATGTGATAAGAGCTATAGATCTGTACAGTCAGACCGCGTATAAACAAAATTACTGCCGGAATATGTATTCTAGAACTAAACCTTGTATTGTGTGCAGCTAATCCCGGGGAGCCGCCGTCCGGGGTAAAGTGAGGATGTCAGATCTCGGGAGATATAATCAGGTCCAGACCACCAGTAAGGACTCCGGCTGACGTCAATTTGGAGAAAAATAGATTTGTCAAAATGTCTTCAGTGGATATGAGCATACATAATTTATGATATACACAGCATCGGCCTCCATTATTCATGTCTTCGGACTACAGTGGGAACCCCTTAGACAACTGTTTTGTCCGCGGTTTAGATCATTGGTGCACCGTCCAGAATGGAGAACACATCAGAGAAGCCTCACTGACATACTCTGCTGGAGAACTCAATTATTAAGTACAAAGTGTATGTCTATCTGCATACACTCCTTAACATTGAAACTGCAGCACCAATAAGGAAAAGCCATGGAATTATGGATAGACATGATAATGATGAAAAAATGGAAACTCAGTATGGATGAGCACCACAGGCACAAATCCCTGCACGTATGTTCTGCCAGGCTGAATGCACTTGGGCAAATCATCAAGATCCACTGTTGGCAGCTCCTATCTACTTGCCGACCAATGATGTCTCAGATGTGTGAGACTGGCTGCAGGCCGTGGGAGCGTATTTAGACCCTGCAGGCTGATCACAGTAGCACCAGCAAAATGCATCCTGGTGTTGCGGACTTGAAAAATGGCTCCCAAGACACTTTAGAGAAATGGCTGTAACACTTGTTCCACGATTGAGCCAGTAACCGTTATCTTTCTCTTTGCCACTTCAAACATCACACAAGACCTAACGGGGATCACTGGCATTTCCCACTAGGCCTCAAGTCCCAGATAGATGAGTTACTTGGTACAAAGTGCGCTTGCTTGTCACACTGCAGTCTTCGTTCCCTGAATCACAGACTTGGCCCCAACTCTGTACCGTACGTCTGCGCTGAAAGTAACGGCTCACGCGAACGTCCCATTCTGTGGTCTGGTCATCTTCCTCAAACCTGGCTTGGCCCCACTAAGTTCGGATCCCAGAGCCCGGGTCTCAGGTCACCCAGATTTTGTCTCTCAATCCTTCTCCCGAAGCTGGATATTCGATTCTTCCCTCTCGATTAGTCAATGGTAATGGCGGCTGAAAGCAGACTCCACTGCTCCGCACATCCATACTGATACAGGTACAAGCGTAGACTGACTGCCTTCTCGAGCTTTTATAATTATTAATTGTGCCACAGCGGTCACCTGACCCGGTGTCTTCTCAATCCCCTTCCTGTGGGAACATACACTTCCCCCTTAGGTTCATACAGTTCTTTTTGCTTTCACTTTCTCTTTATTTGATCAGCGGGTGGTAGTGTTTGCCCACAGATACTTGAGTTTCTACTCTACTATATGTGATTCTTCACTTCTTCATCCAATTACTTTCGCCCGACATTGAGCTATGAGCAATATGTCCAGCTACATACTGACGGTTGACCTCACGATACCGTTCCCAAAGGCTGCCATGGTGCACAGCAATATGATAATGGATGCTAGAATGGACCTCTATCCTCTTCAGGGATTAGTCCTGATGTTGTCTTGGATGCAGTGATGGCCAAAGATTGATCAAGACAACACGTGGGAAACATCCTGAAGAAGGCTTCAGGAGGGAACAGTGCACTGGTCCGACTCCCAGGAGTACGGTGTGGTATGGCATAATGTATGCGAGACAAACTACTCTAGTCTTCATGAGAGGTACACAAACAGCTCGGTGATGCATTGACTTGGTGGTGGACAATTCTCAAAAATGTTCCAGGAGCTGTTTATCAACACGATAACATCAGTCCACAAGTTGCTGGTGCTACTGTGGACACCTTCCATGACCTAAATGTTCCACCATGGCATTATGTACAGAAAATAGTCAGAGGGAGAGTTGGTGAGAACAACAGAACAGACCAGTATATGCAGATTTGAGGATTTCTGTATTGTTGCATATAATGGCCCAGTTATATTCTGCCAGACTTTACTTTTCAAAAAGCTGAAAACGACAACAAACATCAGACATCGGGGAAAGTGGAATTTCACAAAAGGAAAAGTATTATTTTCAGGAGAGTTTATGTACTTAACGGTGTATCCCTCATCTCAGACATTTATAGCTACTCACATTTGAGACAAATGCGCATGCATGGACGCCACTTAAAGGGGTATGCCCATCTCCAAGATCCTATCCCAATAAATGTGCATGCACGGACGCCACTTAAAGGGTTAGTCCATCTCCAAGATACTATCTCAATAGGTAGTAGGTGTAAGAATATTAATATTAGCAAATACCTTCAATTAGAAATGTAATATGGTTTTTCTGATTCACTGCCTTTTTCCTCATGTGTAGGCATTGCAGGACCTTAGGTATCCATGGTTACCACCACTTTATCAGTGGACATACCCGCGGATACCTAAGGTCCTGCAATGCGTGCACATGAGGAAAGAGACATAGCTTATCAGAAAAATGAAACCTTTCTAATTAAAGGTATTTGCTAATATTAATATTATTATTATACCTACTACATATTGGGACAGGATCTGGGAGATGAAAACACCCCTGTAATTTAAAGATCTTGAAGATGGGAATACCCCTTTAATTCAAAGCGGCGGAAAAAAAGCATTGTGTTCTTGAGATAAGTGTGGGTCGCCATTTACAGCAACTTCCACGGAATCTCCATAAGAAGCAGCTCATCTTTAGGAGGGGACATGTACGGAGGAACCGGGAGAATATCTTTGTTCAGCACATTATGTGGGCGTTATAAAAACTAATGAAATTCATCTACTGAGTATTTCCGGTTCAGTTCAGCATCTACCGACCTGACGATGATATTGCAGAAATCTCATTATAAAGTAGATACCCTTAAGGACAAGTCTTGTGCCACAAGGGTCCGTATAACAGGTGAGGATGTGTAGGATCCACGCCAGTCCAGTAAGTCTCGGCAGGATTACCATGCCACAGCACCTGCTCAGCTGTAGGATTAGGAGGACAGCTCCGCTCCGGCCGCTACCGACACAGAAAGAAGAAAACTGCATCTGGACGACCTCCATTATCGCGGTTTTATTAAAACCTCACTTCGACGTCACGCTTTAGCAGAGCTCTACATACGTAGCTGCTGCTTGTCACCATCATTGCCTGCAAGTTGTCATTCTCCTGGACTTTCCGTAGGTTGTTCTGACCCCGGAGAAACGTGCGCAGCTCACACACAAAGTACTTCAGCCCAATCATGCTTCATTAAATAAGAAAATACACTCCACAACATCAAAACTGCAGCACCAAGAAGGAAAAGCTGAGCAATTCTAGAATCACAGGAAGGATAGACATATTAGGCTACTTTCACATTTCCGTCGGTATGGGCCCATCACAATGTGTCAGGCCGACGTACGTTGTGAAACAACTGCACGAAGTGGGCAGCGGATGCAGTTTTATACTATACTATACTAGATGGTGGCCTGATTTTCACGCATTGGGTATTCTAGAATATGCATGTCCACGTAGTATATTGCCCAGCCACGTAGTATATTGCCCAGACACGCAGTATATTGCCCAGCCACATAGTATATTGCCCAGCCACATAGTATATTGCCCAGCCACGTAGTATATTGCCCAGCCACGTAGTATATTGCCCAGACACGCAGTATATTGCCCAGCCACATAGTATATTGCCCAGCCACATAGTATATTGCCCAGCCACATAGTATATTGCCCAGCCACATAGTATATTGCCCAGCCACATAGTATATTGCCCAGCCATGTAACAGGTTAAAAAAGACTTAAAATAAAAAAAAAAAAACATATACTCACCATCCAAGGGACCCTTGTAGTCCTGGCGCTTGTGTGCGGTGCACGCGGCAGCTTCCGGTCCCAAGGATGGTATGAGCGCAGGACCTGTGATGATGCTGCGGTCACATGACCGTGACGTCATGGAAGGTCCTTCTCGCATAGCATCCAATGCCACCGGAACCTGCCACTTGCACTGCCGAGGACAGGACGCCACGTGGAAGGGTGAGAATAAGCTTTTTTTTTTTTAATTATTATTACTTGTAACATTAAATCTTTTTACTATTGATGCTGCATAGGCAGCATCAATAGTAAAAAGTTGGTCACACAGGGTTAATAGCTGTGTTAATGGAGTGCGTTACACCGCGGCATAACGCGGTCCATTAGCGCTGCCATTAACCCTGTGTGAGCGCTGACTGGAGGGGAATATGGAGCGGGCACTGACTGCGGGGAGGAAGGAGTGGCCATTTTTCTGCTGGACTGTGCCCATCGCTGATTGGTCGTGGGCGTATTGCCACGACCAAGCAGTGACTTGGATTTCCATGACAGACAAAAGGTCGCGACCAATGAATATCCGTGACAGACAGAAGGACAGACGGAAGTGACCCTTAGACAATTATATAGTACATATATATATATATATATATATATATATATATATATATATATATATATATATATATATATATATATATATATATACACAGTGGGGTAAAAAAGTATTTAGTCAGTCAGCAATAGTGCAAGTTCCACCACTTAAAAAGATGAGAGGCGTCTGTAATTTACATCATAGGTAGACCTCAACTATGGGAGACAAACTGAGAAAAAAAAATCCAGAAAATCACATTGTCTGTTTTTTTATCATTTTATTTGCATATTATGGTGGAAAATAAGTATTTGGTCAGAAACAAACAATCAAGATTTCTGGCTCTCACAGACCTGTAACTTCTTCTTTAAGAGTCTCCTCTTTCCTCCACTCATTACCTGTAGTAATGGCACCTGTTTAAACTTGTTATCAGTATAAAAAGACACCTGTGCACACCCTCAAACAGTCTGACTCCAAACTCCACTATGGTGAAGACCAAAGAGCTGTCAAAGGACACCAGAAACAAAATTGTAGCCCTGCACCAGGCTGGGAAGACTGAATCTGCAATAGCCAACCAGCTTGGAGTGAAGAAATCAACAGTGGGAGCAATAATTAGAAAATGGAAGACATACAAAACCACTGATAATCTCCCTCGATCTGGGGCTCCATGCAAAATCCCACCCCGTGGGGTCAGAATGATCACAAGAATGGTGAGCAAAAATCCCAGAACCACGCGGGGGGACCTAGTGAATGAACTGCAGAGAGCTGGGACCAATGTAACAAGGCCTACCATAAGTAACACACTACGCCACCATGGACTCAGATCCTGCAGTGCCAGACGTGTCCCACTGCTTAAGCCAGTACATGTCCGGGCCTGTCTGAAGTTTGCTAGAGAGCATTTGGATGATCCAGAGGAGTTTTGGGAGAATGTCCTATGGTCTGATGAAACCAAACTGGAACTGTTTGGTAGAAACACAACTTGTCGTGTTTGGAGGAAAAAGAATACTGAGTTGCATCCATCAAACACCATACCTACTGTAAAGCATGGTGGTGGAAACATCATGCTTTGGGGCTGTTTCTCTGCAAAGGGGCCAGGACGACTGATCCGGGTACATGAAAGAATGAATGGGGCCATGTGTCGTGAGATTTTGAGTGCAAACCTCCTTCCATCAGCAAGGGCATTGAAGATGAAACGTGGCTGGGTCTTACAACATGACAATGATCCAAAGCACACCGCCAGGGCAACGAAGGAGTGGCTTCGTAAGAAGCATTTCAAGGTCCTGGAGTGGCCTAGCCAGTCTCCAGATCTCAACCCTATAGAAAACCTTTGGAGGGAGTTGAAAGTCCGTGTTGCCAAGCGAAAAGCCAAAAACATCACTGCTCTAGAGGAGATCTGCATGGAGGAATGGGCCAACATACCAACAACAGTGTGTGGCAATCTTGTGAAGACTTACAGAAAACGTTTGACCTCTGTCATTGCCAACAAAGGATATATTACAAAGTATTGAGATGAAATTTTGTTTCTGACCAAATACTTATTTTCCACCATAATATGCAAATAAAATGATAAAAAAACAGACAATGTGATTTTCTGGATTTTTTTTCTCAGTTTGTCTCCCATAGTTGAGGTCTACCTATGATGTAATTTACAGACGCCTCTCATCTTTTTAAGTGGTGGAACTTGCACTATTGCTGACTGACTAAATACTTTTTTGCTCCACTGTATATATATATATATATATATATATATATATATACTAGATTGTGGCCCGATTTTAACGCATCGGGTACTCTAGGATATGCATGTCCACGTAGTATATGGACAATGATGATTCCAGAATTCGCGGCAGACTGTGCCCGTCGCCGATTGGTCGAGGCAACCTTTATGACATCATGGTCGCCATGGCAACCATTATGACATCTACGTCGATACTGTGCCCGTTGCTGATTGGTCGAGGCCTGGCGGCCTCGACCAATCAGACGCGGGATGTCTACGTCCTTTATGACATCATTGTCGCTGTGCCCGTCGCTGATTGGTCGAGGCATAGTGGCCTCGAACAATCAGAGACGCGAGATTTCTACGTCGATACTGTGCCCGTCGCTGATTGGTCGAGGCCTGACGGCCTCGACCAATCAGATACGCGGGATTTCCAGGACAGACAGACAAAGACAGACAGACGGAAAAACCCTTAGACAATTATAGATATACTAGATTGTGGCCCGATTCTAACGCATCGGGTATTCTAGAATATGCATGTCCCCGTAGTATATGGACAATGATGATTCCAGAATTCGCGGCAGACTGTGCCCGTCGCTGATTGGTCGAGGCAACCTTTATGACATCATCGTCGCCATGGCAACCATTATGACATCTACGTCGATACTGTGCCCGTCGCTGAATCAGAAACGTGAGATGTCTACGTCCTTTATGACATCATCGTCGCTGTGCCCGTTGCTGATTGGTCGAGGCCAAATCAGAGACGCGGGATTTCTATGTCGATGCTGTGCCGGTCTCTGATTGGTCGAGGCCTGGCGGCCTCGACCAATCAGAGAGCCGGGATTTCCAGGACAGACAGACAGACAGAAAGACAGACAGACAGACGGAAAAACCCTTAGACAATTATATATATAGATATATATATATATATATATATATATATATATATAATAGACTGTGGCCCGATTCTAATGCATCGGGTATTCTAGAATATGCATGTCCCTGTAATATATGGACAATGATGATTCCAGAATTCGCGGCAGACTGTGCCCGTCGCTGATTGGTCGAGGCAACCTTTATGACATCATCGTCGCCATGGCAACCATTATGACATCATCGTCGCTGTGCCCGTTGCTGATTGGTCGAGGCCTGGTGGCCTCGACCAATCAGAGACGCGGGTTGTCTACCTCCTTTATGAAATAATCGTCGCTGTGCGCTAGAATATGCATGTCCCCGTAGTATATGGACAATGATGATTCAAGAATTCGCGGCACACTGTGCCCGTGGCTGATTGGTCGAGGCAACCTTTATGACATCATCGTCGCCATGGCAACCATTATGACATCTACGTCGATACTGTGCCCGTCGCTGAATCAGAAACGTGAGATGTCTACGTCCTTTATGACATCATCGTCGCTGTGCCCGTTGCTGATTGGTCGAGGCCAAGCGGCCTCGACCAATCAGACGCGGGATTTCTACGTCCTTTATGACATCATCGTTGCTGTGCTCGTCGCTGATTGATTGGTCGAGGCCGCCAGGCGGGATTTCCAGGACAGACAGACAGAAAGACAGACAGACAGACAGACGGAAAAACCCTTAGACAATTATAAATAGAATATATATATATATATATATATATATATATATATATATATATATATATATATATATATATATATATATATATATATATATATATATATATATATATATATGCACACAGTACAGACCAAAAGTTTGGACATACCTCAAAGATTTTCTGTATTTTTTTGACTATGGAAATTGTAATCTCACACTGAAGGCATCAAAACTATGAATTAACACATGTGGAATTGTATATTTAACAAAAAAAGTGTGAAACAACTGAAAATATGTCTTATATTCTAGGTTCTTCAAAGTAACCATCTTTTGCTTTGATGACTGCTTTGCACACTCTTGGCATTCTCTTGATGAGCTTCAAGAGGTAGTCACCAGGAATGGTTTTCACTTCACACGTCCTTTATGACATCATCGTCGCTGTGCCCGTTGCTGATTGGTCGAGGCCTAGCGGCCTCGACCAATCAGAAAGCCGGGATTTCCAGGACAGACAGACAGACAGACAGAAAGAAAGACAGACAGACGGAAAAACCCTTAGGCAATTATATATATAGATATACACAGTGGGGCAAAAGAGTATTTAGTCAGTCAGTAATAGTGCAAGTTCCACCACTTAAAAAGATGAGAGGCATCTGTAATTTACATCATAGGTAGACCTCAACTATGGGAGACAAACTGGGGAAAAAAAATCCAGAAAATCACATTGTCTGTTTTTTTAACATTTTATTTGCATATTATGGTGGAAAATAAGTATTTGGTCAGAAACAAAATTTCATCTCAATACTTTGTAATATATCCTTTGTTGGCAATGACAGAGGTCAAACGTTTTCTGTAAGTCTTCACAAGGTTGCCACACACTGTTGTTGGTATGTTGGCCCATTCCTCCATGCAGATCTCCTCTAGAGCAGTGATGTTTTTGGCTTTTTGCTTGCCAACACGGACTTTCAACTCCCTCCAAAGCTTTTCTATAGGGTTGAGATCTGGAGACTGGCTAGGCCACTCCAGGACCTTGAAATGCTTCTTACGAAGCCACTCCTTTGTTGCCCTGGCGGTGTGCTTTGGATCATTGTCATGTTGAAAGACCCAGCCACGTTTCATCTTCAATGCCCTTGCTGATGGAAGGAGGTTTGCACTCAAAATCTCACGATACATGGCCCCATTCATTCTTTCATGTACCCGGATCAGTCGTCCTGGCCCCTTTGCAGAGAAAAAGCCCCAAAGCATGATGTTTCCACCACCATGCTTTACAGTAGGTATGGTGTTTGATGGATGCAACTCAGTATTCTTTTTCCTCCAAACACGACAAGTTGTGTTTCTACCAAACAGTTCCAGTTTGGTTTCATCAGACCATAGGACATTCTCCCAAAACTCCTCTGGATCATCCAAATGCTCTCTAGCAAACTTCAGACGGGCCCGGACATGTACTGGCTTAAGCAGTGGGACACGTCTGGCACTGCAGGATCTGAGTCCATGGTGGCGTAGTGTGTTACTTATGGTAGGCCTTGTTACATTGGTCCCAGCTCTCTGCAGTTCATTCACTAGGTCCCCCCGCGTGGTCCTGGGATTTTTGCTCACCGTTCTTGTGATCATTCTGACCCCATGGGGTGGGATTTTGCGTGGAGCTCCAGATCGAGGGAGATTATCAGTGGTCTTGTATGTCTTCCATTTTCTAATTATTGCTCCCACTGTTGATTTCTTCACTCCAAGCTGGTTGGCTATTGTAGATTCAGTCTTCCCAGCCTGGTGCAGGGCTACAATTTTGTTTCTGGTGTCCTTTGACAGCTCTTTGGTTTTCACCATAGTGGAGTTTGGAGTCAGACTGTTTGAGGGTGTGCACATGTGTCTTTTTATACTGATAAGTTTAAACAGGTGCCATTACTACAGGTAATGAGTGGAGGAAAGAGGAGACTCTTAAAGAAGAAGTTACAGGTCTGTGAGAGCCAGAAATCTTGATTGTTTGTTTCTGACCAAATACTTATTTTCCACCATAATATGCAAATAAAATGTTAAAAAACAGACAATGTGATTTTCTGGATTTTTTTTTTCTCAGTTTGTCTCCCATAGTTGAGGTCTACCTATTATGTAAATTACAGACGCCTCTCATCTTTTTAAGTGGTGGAACTTGCACTATTGCTGACTGACTAAATACTTTTTTGCCCCACTGTGTGGGTGTGTGTGTATATATATGTATATATATGTATATATAGAGAGAGAGAGAGAGAATAGAGATATATGTATCTTTGATGGAGGTATTTTTTTATTATTATTATTTACTAGTCAGTTTCAGAATATAGGGTATTTCACTGATTTTTCTTCCCCATTATTTCTAAGCCCAGTATATATAGGCATTTTTCACTGAGGGGGATTTTCTCTATTTTATCATAGATTTAATAATAAAGGTTATATTTTATAAGAGGGCCTTCTCTTTTGGTAAGCTGTTATATTTTCACCCCTGCGCATATATTAGTTTGTAAGAAGAAGTAAAAAGGAAAAAATAAAAAGGAGAAGGGAAAAAAAGAAAATAGTAGAAGAAAAAATAAGAAAGGAAAAAGAAAGTAGAAAAAAGGAAAAATAAAAAAGGAAAAAAGTAGTAGGAAAAAGAAAAAAATGGAGAAGAAAAAAGGAAGTAGAAAAAGGGAGAAGGAAAAAGAAAAAAGGAAGGGAAAAAAAGGAAGAGGGATGAAGAAAAAAAAAGAATAAAGAAGAAGAAAAAACAAGGAAAAAGTGATAATGTATGCATTAAATATGCCAGTTCCCTCTAGTGGTGGCAACAGACAGCAATTATTTTTTTGCATGTTATCATTATACATTAAAACTGTGTTTTCAGGAGAACTTGCAGCAGAATGCCTGTGTCTGCCTCTAGCTCCTCCTTCTATAATGGTCCTTTCAGGAGAACTTGCAGCAGAATGCCCGTGTCTGCCTCTAGCTCCTCCCTCTATAATGGTCCTTTCAGGAGAACTTGCAGCAGAATGCCCGTGCCTGCCTCTAGCTCCTCCCTCTATAATGGTCCTTTCAGGAGAACTTGCAGCAGAATGCCCGTGCCTGCCTCTAGCTCCTCCCTCTATAATGGTCCTTTCAGGAGAACTTGCAGCAGAATGCCCGTGTCTGCCTCTAGCTCCTCCCTCTATAATGGTCCTTTCAGGAGAACTTGCAGCAGAATGTCCGTGTCTGCCTCAAGCTCCTCCCTCTATAATGGTCCTTTCAGGAGAACTTGCAGCAGAATGCCCGTGCCTGCCTCTAGCTCCTCCCTCTATAATGGTCCTTTCAGGAGAACTTGCAGCAGAATGCCTGTGTCCGTCTTCAGCTCCTCCCTCTATAATGGTCCTTTCAGGAGAACTTGCAGCAGAATGCCCGTGCCTGCCTCTAGCTCCTCCCTCTATAATGGTCCTTTCAGGAGAACTTGCAGTAGAATGCCCCCTGTCTGCCTCTAGCTCCTCCCTCTATAATGGTCCTTTCAGGAGAACTTGCAGCAGAATGCCCGTGCCTGCCTCTAGCTCCTCCCTCTATAATGGTCCTTTCAGGAGAACTTGCAGCAGAATGCCCGTGCCTGCCTCTAGCTCCTCCCTCTATAATGGTCCTTTCAGGAGAACTTGCAGCAGAATGCCCGTGTCTGCCTCTAGCTCCTCCCTCTATAATGGTCCTTTCAGGAGAACTTGCAGCAGAATGCCAGTGTCTGCCTCTAGCTCCTCCCTCTATAATGGTCCTTTCAGGAGAACTTGCAGCAGAATGCCAGTGTCTGCCTCTAGCTCCTCGCTCTATAATGGTCCTTTCAGGAGAACTTGCAGCAGAATGTCCGTGTCTGCCTCAAGCTCCTCCCTCTATAATGGTCCTTTCAGGAGAACTTGCAGCAGAATGCCCGTGTCTGCCTCTAGCTCCTCCCTCTATAATGGTCCTTTCAGGAGAACTTGCAGTAGAATGCCCCCTGTCTGCCTCTAGCTCCCTCCCTCTATAATGGTCCTTCCAGGAGAACTTGCAGCAGAATGCCAGTGCCTGCCTCTAGCTCCTCCCTCTATAATGGTCCTTTCAGGAGAACTTGCAGCAGAATGCCCATGTCTGCCTCTAGCTCCTCCCTCTATAATGGTCCTTTCAAGAGAACTTGCAGCAGAATGCCCGTGTCTGCCTCTTGCTCCTCCCTCTATAATGGTCCTTTCACGAGAACTTGCAGCAGAATGCCTGTGTCCGCCTTCAGCTCCTCCCTCTATAATGGTCCTTTCAGGAGAACTTGCAGCAGAATGTCTGTGTCCGCCTCCAGCTCCTCCCTCTATAATGGTCCTTTCACGAGAACTTGCAGCAGAATGCCTGTGTCCGCCTTCAGCTCCTCCCTCCTCCATAGAATCTTATAGGCACCAACTGATATCATTTTCATTGAACACAGATACTAAAGATTTTATCCATGAATTGAGAGTGACTGATTGACCAGGGAAGAGAAAGAAACAGATTTCCCTAAACAGATACATTACATGGTTGCTTATTTTTCCTGTGTACTATTGATGATAAAAAATAAAATGAAGGTTCCTCTTTAACAGTAGACACAGCACAGAATGTAATATTACTTGGAATTACGATGATGCAGGTAGAGCGAGGGCTGCAGTAGACAGTTATGGGGAAATTAGGAAGAGGAGCATCTGGTAAGATTATTAAAGAAAATGTCAAGACTGACGTAACAGATTGGAGCATGACCCGCACACACTCCGGAGGCCGCCCCCGGCAGGTGTACAGGGATTTATTTCATACAGGCCACAACCAGGTCGGAGAATAACAAAGGCTTCTATAGGAACCAAGCTTTCATATGTCAGCTAACAAGGAAGGATAAATTGGCAGAGGATGGCGATGACCTGGAAGGACACGTGTGATGCCTATTAGAAAACGACCAGACGCACAACGAGAAAACAATAAAGGGACCGGGAGGAAGTTCAAGTGAGGTCAACAAGTGACTGTTACTTATCTGTGCCGCAGGTAACCGGAGGGGAGAACAAGACACTGGAATTACTTCCACATTTTAGGTAAGTGCGGGTTATTACATCGAAATGGTAGTGATTTATGCTGTCTGATAAAAACACACAAACAAGTAAGTGACCTAGTGGGAGCTACCGGACATTAGATTGCAACATAGAAGAAGAGAGAATAATGTAATCAAAATTATTCACCCCCTGTCGCTTATTAGATTAATTAGTAAAAAAAAAAAAAAGTTTCTTCAATTTATTACAAAGTAAATATCTCAACAAATAACAACAAATATAACCAGAGGGTTCTCCAAATTCAGTACAAAATGTCACGCTTACTGACTACGGCCATCTCAGAATTATTTTGCCACTTCATTAGAAGCGTCTTTTAGTTTTTACTACAGCGCCTCTGGCTGTTATGACCTGTCGCAAACATGATGCATAGCTGGACACAGGCTTCAGGTCACTAAAATTCTTGGGTTTCAAAAAAAAAAAAATCATTTATGCTTTTGGATCATAAAAGGTGAACAGCTGGCTGTGATCACACACTGCATTTTTTATCCATTTTTTTCTGCAAATTAAAAGCTGCTTTCTACAGTACCAGCAAAATGTATGAGATGTCAGAAATCTGATGCACACTCTGGTTTCATTTTCCTGAGGGAGTTGGAAACCTGCTGTGTTTTTGAAAACTTAAGAGGGTCCATTCTTTCAGCATTTTTGTAGCTTTTCTTCACCCATAGAAAGCAATGAGTACGTGGAAAAAAGCAGCAAAAACACAATAAAAAAAAGTTGCCATAAGTTTTTGAAGTGTTTTTAGTACAAAAAAATGGCAGATACAGCAGCATGTGAAACATTTATTTTTGTGATTCTCTCAAGTTTAAACTAAAATGTCTTGGTGTCCTGATATGAGTGACAATGTTGGTATTAGTACAGTTTAAATAAATTAGTGATATGTCAGAGTAAACATTGCCCTACCAACTCAATGCCCTACCAATGTCTTAGGTAAACCGTGTCCTACCAACTCAATGCCCTACCAATTTGTTAGGTAATCGGTGCCCTACCAATGTGTTAGATAAACAGTGCCTTACCAACTCAATGCCCTACCAATGTGTTAGGTAATCGGTGCCCTACCAATGTGTTAGGTAAACAATGCCCTACCAGCTCAATGCCATAGCAGTGTGTCAGGCAAACCATGCCAGACCAATTCAACTCCCTCCGCTGTTTTTACATTTGCAATTATGTTTTTTTTGTTCAAAATAGTTACAATTTTGTCAGAGATAAAATATTTTTTCCACTAAATAATTTGATCCAACTGCCTTTTTTTCAAAAATGATTTATGATTTCATAAATATTTTAAATCAGTGGCCTTGTATTGTTCATGCCTGCAAAGCAAGAAAAGGAGCAACTAAGCCAGCAAAACCTTTTCTTCAGTCCGCAGCTTTGTTACAACCCAAAAGATCAGGTTTTGGCTGCAGAAAAGAAAAACTGCAAAAGGGCAACATGTGAACATTGCCTTAAGAGTTCGAACGTGACTACTTTCAATGTTTAGTATACAACTTGCATGATGATTCATAGAATGAAGCATGGCGGTGGTTCGTCGATGCCTCCAATGAAGTATGGAAGTGACTTGATGATTCCTTGATACAGTGTCTTGCGAAAGTATTCGGCCCCCTGGAACTTTTCAACCTTTACCCACATATCATGCTTCAAAACAAAGATACTAAATGTAAATTTTTGGTGAAGAATCAACAACAAGTGGAACACAATTGTGAAGTTGAAGGAAATTTATTGGTTATTTTAAATTTTTGTGGAAATTCAAAAACTGAAAATTGGGGCGTGCAATATTATTCGGCCCTTTTACTTTCAGTGAAGCAAACTCACTCCAGAAGTTCATTGTGGATCTCCGAATGATCCAATGTTGTCCTAAATGCCTAATGATGATAAATATAATCCACCTGTGTGTAATCAAGTCTCCGTATAAATGCACCTGCTCTGCGATAGTCTCAGGGTTCTGTTTGAAGCACAGAGAGCATCATGAAGACCAAGGAACACAACAGGCAGGTCCGTGATACTGTTGTGGAGAAGTTTAAAGCCGGATTTGGATACAAAATGATTTCCAAAACTTTAAACATCCCAAACAGCACTGTGCAAGCGATCATATTGAAATGGAAAGAGTATCATACCACTGCAAATCTACCAAGACCCGGCTGTCCCTCTAAACTTTCATGTCAAACAAGGAGAAGACTGACCAGAGATGCAGCCAAGAGGCCCATGATCACTCTGGATGAACTGCAGAGATCTACAGCTGAGGTGGGACAGTCTGTCCATAGGATAACAATCAGTCGTACACTGCACAAATCTGGCCTTTATGGAATAGTGGTAAGAAAAAAGCCATTTCTCAAAGATATCCATAAAAAGTGTCATTTAAAGTTTGCAACAAGCCACCTGGGAGACACCAAACATGTGGAAGAAGGTGCTCTGGTCAGATGAAACCAAAATCAAACTTTTTGGCAACAATGCCAAACATTATGTTTGGCGTAAAGGCAACACAGCACATCACCCTGAACACACCATCCCCACTGTCAAACATGGTGGTGGCAGCATCATAGTTTGGGCCTGCTTTTCTTCAGCAGGGACAGGGAAGATGGTTAAAATTGATGGGAAGATGGATGAAGCCAAATACAGGACCATTCTTGAAGAAAACGTGTTGGAGTCTGCAAAAGACCTGAGACTGGGTCAGAGATTTGTCTTCCAACAAGTCAATGATCCCAAACATCATGAAGCAAAATCTACAATGGAATGGTTCACAAAAAATGTATCCAGGTGTTAGAATGGCCAAGTCAATTTCTGTCTCTCGATGTACAAAACTGATAGAGACATACCCCAAGTGACTTCCAGCTGTAATCACAGCAAAAGGTGGCGCAACAAAGTATTAAGTTAAAGGGGCCAATATTGCACGCCCCACTTTTCAGTTTTTGAATTTTCACAAAAATATAAAATAACCAATAAATTTCGTTCATCTTCACAATTGTGTTCCTCTTGTTGTTGATTCTTCACCAAAAATTTACATTTGGTATCTTTATGTTTGAAGTATGATATGTGGGAAAAGGTTGAAAAGTTCCAGGGGCCCGAATACTTTCGCAAGGCACTGTAGTTCCTACAATGAAGCATGGCAGTGGCTCAATGATTCCTAAGATGAAGTAAGGGGTTGGCTCGGTCATGCTTACAGAGAGGTATGGTGTCACGCTCACGCCCTGACTGGTGGGTGTGAGCTCGGGGAGTATGTGGCCCCACTGTGCCACGAACCAGACTACCCTGGAAGGGGCGTGACTATGACAGCTGCCTTGGTTTTCACTGGAGCCTCTGATGGTGAGGTCAGGCTTGTGCGGCAGGCAGCTGCCAGGTGCTACTCCAGGGTGGTGTCTGGCTGTGGCTGCTGATCCCACTTGGGAAACAGGAACACCAGGATTGGTGCGGGCATCAGGCAGAACTAGCAGATGAGCACGGATTAAACTCAGACGCATAGGCTGGCACGGCTGAGACACAGAGCTGGCAGAGAAACAGGACTGGCAGGCACGGCAAAGACACAGGGCTGGCAGGCACGGACGAGACACAGGGCTGGCAGGCACGGCCGAGACACAGGGCTGGCAGGCACGGCCGAGACACAGGGCTGGCAGGCACGGCCGAGACACAGGGCTGGCAGGTACGACCGAGACACAGGGCTGGCAGGTACGGCCGAGACACAGGGCTGGCAGATACGGCCGAGACACAGGGCTGGCAGATACGGCCGAGACACAGGGCTGGCAGATACGGCCGAGACACAGGGCTGGCAGATACGGCCGAGACACAGGGCTGGCAGATACGGCCGAGACACAGGGCTGGCAGATACGGCCGAGACACAGGGCTGGCAGGTACGGCCGAGACACAGGGCTGGCAGGTACGGCAGAGACACAGGGCAGGTTGATGTGGTATATGAAAGAACAGGTAGGGACCTGTTCACACAGGAGGTGCAGGTACAGAAATGTAGTATGAAGAAACAGGTAGGGGCCTGTTCACACAGGAGGTGCAGGTAAGAAAACAAGCAGGAAGGAATTAAGTATGAAGGAACAGGTTGGGACCTGTTCACACAGGAGTTACAGGTACGGAAACAAGCCAGAAGGCATGGAGTGGGAAGTAACAGGTTGGGACCTGTTCACATAGAAGATGCAGGTACGGAAACAAGCAGGAAGGAATGGAGTGTGAAGGTGAGAACCGCAAGGCTGCGGATAGGAATGGTAGAGCAGCAGGAGATGGACCAGCAACAGAAGCTAAGCAGAGCAGAACCGCAAGGAATGCGGAGAGGAGCTGCAGCAAGAGGTCTCTGCAGCAGCACAGCGGAGTAGAACCGCAGGAGTGCGGAGCAGAGGCACAGCTGCAAGAGAGCGAAGCCCAGGCAAAGTCATAAGGGGTCACAACAGGCAGAGCCGCAAGAGTGCGGAGCATAAGCAGACTGAAAACACAAGGAAAGACACAGCAGGGAAGGAAGCCACAGACAAGGGGACAGATATAGGACTAAGTTCAGACAAGGTAATGGAACAAGACAAGGAACAAGAACAAAGACACAGGGACCAGGATATACAGCCTCCTGCAGGGCAGACAATCAAGATCAAGGCAAGGAGAAAAGCCTCTAGAGAGGGAGTAAGGGTACCGTCACACAGTGAAATTTTGATCGCTACAACGGTACGATCCGTGACGCTCCAGCGTCGTAACAATATCGCTCCAGCGTCGTAGACTGCTGTCACACTTTGCAATCTACGACGCTGGAGCGATAATTTCATGACGTATGTGCAATGTAGAAGCTGTTGGTTACTATGCGCACATCGTATACAATATATGTTACACCATGCGATCATGCCGTCACAGCGGGACACTAGACGACGAAAGAAAGTTTCAAACGATCTGCTACGACGTACGATTCTCAGCGGGGTTCCTGATCGCAGGAGCGTGTCAGACATTGCGATATCGCTCGAACGTCACGGATATATCGCTCGAACGTCACGAATCGTGCCGTCGTAGCGATCAAAATTTCACTGTGTGACGGTACCCTAACACAGAGCAAGGCCTGGCAACACAGAAGCTCAACACAAACTGAGCTAACACATTGCACAGGCCCAGTCCACTGGGTGGAGCTGCACTAAATACTGGAGGCCTCTTGGTAATTGGTCAGGAACAGATTAGACAGGTGCACTTGATTCCTATAAGAACCACAGAGTTCAAGCGCCGCCCCCCTATACACACAGCCAGGAAGCATGCAGAGAGCAGAGACACAGAATATGGAGCTGGCAAGAAACAGAAACCACAACATGACCTGGAGCAGTGGGGAAGATCGTGAGAGAGATGAGAGGCCATGCCGTGATGCCAGCAGAGTTGTTACATATGGTGGTGGCTCAGTGAGATTTACAGTGAAGAAAGGCAGTTGCTCGGTGATGTTTATAGTAGAGAATGGTGGTGAATTGGTAATGTGTATTGCGAAAAATAGCAGTGGCTCGTGATGCTTATAGTGAAGAATGGTGGTTGCTCGGTTATGCTCTGCTTCCCTTACACTGGATCCTTCTTGCCCTTCAGATGCTGTACGATTTTACATCAAATATCAGAAACTCCTAGGACAAAACGTCCTGCCTTCTATGAGGAATAAGAAGCTTGGACTTCACTTGACCTTCAAACAGTACGATGATCCCAACATATCTCAAAGTCCACTAAGGTTTGGTTTCAGAAGAAAACCTGAAATATTCTGTATTGGCCGACACACCCACCATGATTTTCACCCCATAGAAAATCCTTGATGGGATCTGAAGTAGGCGACTGCAGCAGCTAACAAACCTAGGAATAATTAGTGGACTGAACCCACTGCCAATGAGGAATGGCTGAAGATTCACTAGGAACGCAGCTAACAGTGTGTGTCTGGCGATGCCTCAGGTTTACAGCAGGTCATAACAGCCAGAGGGGCTCTACTATGTATTAAAAATGCTTGTTTTGAAGGGGTGAAATCATTTTGATTTATGAGGAGATATAAATGAACCACAGACTACTTTCCACAAGAATCTTTGGAAGATCCTACAACAGAGTTCCATTGAGCTGCGTTCAACGTAGGAAGATGAAAGTCAATAGAAAGTCAACAAAAGGTCCCACCTAGTTCAATACACCCATCTATAAACCAAACTGGACGTCCAGTCTGGTAAGAGGGTCTCCAGCCATTCTGGTGGATTTATACTGATTAATTTGATCCTATTTGCTTTAGGAACAAAAAGAGGGTTTTTCATTCTATACAAAAATAAAGAACAAACTAAACATAATACTTGCATCCTCACAATACTGATTCTGCACCATGAACGTTACCTTCTGTTGCCGGGAACAAGGTTTCCCCTTCACTTTTGGTTTCGGCCAGTTTTCCTGTCCTCAGCAGAACTTCAGCGAAGCTTTCCTGGGAATTGTTCTGGTATGCAGAGTACGTAGCTTCCCCCTGACACAAGGTAAAGAGCAAAAGGAATCAGAGAGAAAGCGTTTACAGAAGAAAAATACATTGTGTGACTACGTAGAAGAGGCTCTCAGCCTTGTGTACACAACAATGAAGCATTGTGCTACCGAGGAGCGCTACCTTCACAATGCTATGTGGAAAGCTTTTCTTGGCTATATTCATCACTTTAGCTATCGGTCTTTACTTTGATGGAAGTTTTTATCTACTTTCGGGATTATTTTGGAGTGTAGTATTTGGAATTAAAAAATAAATTGCTATGTGGAAACTGTCAGCATGCCGCTGCCGGAGTGTGAACCATTTTGCTTGCAAATCCGCAGCGCACTTTCACTTTCAATCAAGGATATCCATTACTTTTAATCACTGTGGAACCTCCTTTTCAGGTCTTTGGGGATCACAGCCATGTCCGAAATGTTCAACCAGCCATACATGATGGCCATTCATTAACGACATGAACGGTGCCATCAGGAGCCACTAACATGGATGTATTGTCCTCACCTTTCCAATATTGTGCTAAATTCTTACTGAGTCCTTAAAGAAGTACTCTTCCTCCTATCAATGTTGTTATCCTCTATTGCAGTCCTCATATTATATAGCACTGTATACTGACAATTGCTCATTTTGCCTTTCTACCAAACTAATTGTTATCTTTTTTTATGCTCTATGTACAAACAGGAAGTCTCTTGTCCCTGCATTTATCATTCCCCTCTTCAAACTCCTGACCCAGCTGCTCCCTCCTGGGAGAGACTTTTGCAGCTACTTTATGATGGGAAATTGACTTCTTATTTCTACATAGAGCTTACAAGGATTCAGCTAGTTGGATTTTAATCACATGATGTCAGACCTAATGGGAAAGAGAAGAATTAGCTGGGTAGAAAAGAAAAATGAGCAATTGTAAGTACACAGTGCTGTATAATATGGTCACCGCAATTTATTAAGTGGATAAAAAACTTTACTGGGATGAGGAGTGCTTCCTTAAAGGGAACAGATCACTTGGCTCATACTCCGCAAACCACGGACACATGAATCAGAGTGTGGCTCTGCAATTGGCACCAGAGCGTTAAAAAAAATGACTAGTCCGGTACCTAGTTTCTCTTCCATCTGTGTACATGTCAATTACCTGGAGTGGTGCGGGAAGAAGCCTGCCAGGGGCAGAGCCGGAGTAGTCTCGCCTCCGACTAAGATTCCCGGACAGATTACCTAACTGGTACATTTCATAGAATCATGCAGCCATGCTTCATCTAATGCAGCCTTTGGTTTGGGCAGCATGAATCAGGGGACAGGCTCCCTATAAAGCTTATGGACACCTTTGACATGTAATAAATGATTTTTACATGTTAGTGATTACCTTTAGGCAATAAAATAGCACCGCAAAATAGTTAAAAAGACGATCTTTAATACGCAATTGTCTCCATAAATTATATTAAAAAATATATGGTATGTATGAGTCAATGGATTTTTTAACCTATTTCACAGAGACAATTGTTAATTAAAAATCTTTTTTTTTTTAACTATTTCTGCAGTGCTGGATTACGATCTTTCTCCATCACGAGTTTCCAAGCATTGCTGACATCACTCACTTTCGGCATTTCTTGTATTAGTGGTGAACTGATAACATTTTCTGCTTTGTAATAAAATAGAACTAAGTTTCAGTCTGCAATTTTCATTCTTTTATTCATTTTCAGTTTCCATGATATCCGATTTGCAATCTAATCCAAGTTTCAGATTTTTCTCATGTGCGAGTGCCTCTCTCAGTAATACAGGTTGGATGTGAGGTCTGTGTGTTAACCTTTGGAAGACGACAAACAAGTAATGGAGAAATCTCTCAATGATGCTACTCAGAATTGCGGTGTTTAGTGGTTTCAATATAATCAGTGTTTTATCAGCAGGAGATTATCACTAGAGGACTAGGTGTTGTGTGCAGGTCAGTCCAGTTAATTTGTGTAACCCCACCCTCAACACCGATTGGTAGCTTGCCGATTGTACATAGGAAGCAGCCAATAAGGGGTGTGGGCGGGGTTATACACAGCTCAGCATTTATAGCACAGTAAGTGACAGATCGCAGGAATCAGGGTCTCAGGGCGTTCAGGGCGGGGTTCAGGGCGAGGCAATTGATGACTTTTCCGTAGGTGAACAGGAATTAATTTGCAGCTTTTTTCCTGCAATCGTCGGATCAGGTAACAGCCGATTGGGGGTTCCAAGTGTCGGATGACCACAGATTTGATACCGATCACTCAATGGACATCACCTTTAACTTTTAATAGCCTGGAAAACTCCATTAATAATTTAATTTGTGCAAATCTTAAAAAAAAAAACAAAAAAAAAAAAAACACTTAAGCCGAGCAGGAGACAGATCTCACATGCAGCAATCTTTGAAGCCAGGTGCACATGAGATAAATATCTGTCTTGTTGAGCTGAAAAGAAGCTTCAATTAATTAATCCTTAAGATCCACTTGAAGATCTTTAATTAAGTTATCTAAATCAAGGCGGACGCCGGCGTCTCTCCCCTCGTTTTGTGCCGCGCTTATTACACTTACATCAGCAATAAAAGGATTGACGATAAGAGATTCGTAGAAAGGATGGCAGCCTTGGCTCACGCCCGGCGTAGTCGAGCCCTTGGCGCTCTTCGTTGGGCTGCACGGCTCCTGACCCTGGATGAGCGGAGACAGAAAAGGAAATGGTTCATCCACAGATTTGCCTCGGAGAAGATCCCACCGCTGGAGATGTGAGGATCGCCAGCGCTGTACAGCTGCCGTCTGAATCTCTAAGTACTGGTGGAAATGACTGAAGGATCAGACTCCAACATGCAGACGGCGGCCGAGTCCGGTGCGGGGGCAGCGATCCCAGGGGCATGCTCTGGAAGACACTGTTCTCCTGATTCCGACATTTTTCATTTTGCCCCCTGCATCTCTCCATTCCTGAGAAATGCCCTCATTTTTCTCTGTATGTAAATATATATATATATGTATATTTTTTTTAAAGTCCGTGTGGTCCTTAAGGTTGTCCGGCCTTGGGGTACAATACTGCAGTCACTGTCAGGATTCCCCGACGCCGGGAGAGGCAGGCACGTGACCACAAGTATGTGATTTGCATGCATACAGTCACAAGCTGACTAGACGTGCGCAGCCTCGCACAATGCAAGCGCACCGAGTGAGGCCGGACACGTCTAGTTGGAATGTGGCAAGAAGTATCAAATCGCTTGCGGTCAAGAATATGCCGCTGCCGGCACCGGGGAATCCTGACAGTGCGCATTCACAAGTCTGCAGTCATGTAGAGTGACTGCAGACTTGTGGCCAAAGGATGGTCAACCTCTACGTCTTTGCTGTACGCGTATTTTTCAGGATCCCACCCTGTAGGCTAATAAACTAGATTTCTATACAGGGAAGAGGAGGCCATATCTCAGGAATGGAGAGAAGCAGGGACAAAAGAAAAAACGCTCCACAATCAGAACAGCGGCATTTACGCCAAGTGAAAGAAATAAATTGACGGGTCCTCTTTAAAGAATAAGGCTGGCAAAGTTCAAACAGTCACGAACCATGCAGATGGTGCAAATATTCTACATGTATTAGGGCTAAGGTCACACTGGGTGTTTTTTTCAGCGCTTTTTATGCATTTTTTATGCAAATTTTCAGCTACTTTTTACAGTACCAGCAAAGCCTATGAGACTTCAGAAATCTCATGCACACACATTGTTTTTTGTCATCAGGATTTTGTACTTTGCATGGTTTTTTTGACAATAGAGCATGTCAATTTTTTCGGCGTTTTCACTGATTGACTTGAATGGGTGGTGAAAAAAACGCACCACAAAGCAGGTATCAGGTTTTGCTGCCTTTTTGGAGCCAAAACCTTATTCTATGGAATAGGACTTTGTTGTTTTCAACACTAAACTTTATCAGCATGAACAAGAGACAAATCTAGCATGTCAAAACGGCAGCAAAAAAACGCACACAAAAATAAAGAAAAACTTGTTTTTTTCTTCTGCATCTTGATTACTGCCAAGAGATCAGGTTTTACTGCTCAAAAAAACGCCTAGTGTGAACTTACCCTACAGGGGACAACCAGTGGAAACAAGTCATCACCTACATGCTGGATAGGTGATATCTTGCTTATTGGAGGGGGTCCGACTGCTGGGGTCCACACTAATTGGCAGAAAAATAAACTTTTATTCCTTATTTACTTATTTATAAAAAAAATAAATGGAGATCAGGCACCTGACTTCAGCTCCATTCATTCTCTATGGGGCTTCTTGGAGAAAGCCAAGTGTAGCACTCAGCCGCCACATAAGGAGTGAATGGAGCGATGGTGAAGTAAGCGCACAGTCACTCCATTCTAGTAGAGATTGAGGTTCCATATTCTGCAGATCAGTGTGAGTCCCAGAGGTCGGACTCCAAACAGGTGATCACTTTTTTCAATTCTTCATTTAAGATAACTCTGAACATAGACACAGCACAGTGCAGAGTCGGTCATAGAAGAGAAAGCAGTTTATCCTGTAAATGTGAATGAAGAGTGAACATTTTGGTTTTCCAGGACCAGAGGTAAAATGTTCTTGGAGTAAAGGCTCTGTATATCAGAGGGTGCAGGCAATGCTGCACATATCAGAAGCTAAGCGGATCGTCCGGAGCAGAAAAACCCTTGTCGAATGTAGCATTGGAGCGTTCAGAGACACTGGAGGAGGGTCTACTGTCATGGGCTCATGTACTAGACAAAGGTTATAAAAAGTCTTTGTGGGGAGGACCCAGCACACACAGACATTTCACAAGCAGCCATGGATTTCTATTGGTGAGTTGTAATGCTTCGCTTTTACAGTGGAGGCGCCATAAGAGAAATGAGCATTTCACAGGTTTCCCCAGAAAAACAAAAAGTTTTCATATCTCCCTTTTTTACAGTAGTTAAAGCCCTGATCAAATTATATTTTTCCTTCATTTTAGCTTTTTTTTTTTTTTTTTTTGTTTTTTTACTTTTAGCAATTTCGGAGCAGAAAATCTTTCCATGTAACCAACTGCTGGTTATAAACACACACAATAAAAGCCTTGTTCACACTTTCTTACATTCAGAGGACGCAGGTATGTTAGTGACTTTTTCCAGAACTGCCCATCACTGACAGCATGCAGCACAGCCTTAGTGGTCAGGGTTGTATTAGTCAGGACCTTCATGGTCGTAGCAGTCGTCCGATGCAGTAAATCCACAGATTGGGGCTTGGGATCCGCCTGAAATAGTTACACAATTGTTAATGATCCACAAAGTTAGGAAAAAAAAGACGACATTGTTCGCAACTTACAGGGGACTACAGAAAAATACAAGCTTCAGGCACAATAATAACAAAAGACAGGAGGAGACCACCCTGACAACAGAATGCAAAGCTTCCCCCACCCCATAAAGGTGTCCACATCCTTTAAAGAGAACCCATAAGTAATGTAAAGTAACAATGTGGCAGTAATGGCGCTGTAATACTGATTAACCCCTTAGTGACAGAGCCAAATTTTTTAAATCTGACCAGTGTCACTTTATGTGGTAATAACTCTGCAACGCTTCAACAAATCCCAGTGATTTTGAGATTGTTTTTTCGTGACACATTATACTTTATGATAATGGTAAATTTGTTCAACATTTTTTGTTTTTATTTATAAAAAATATCAAAAATTTGAGAAAAATGTTAAAAAATTAGCAATTTTCTAAATTTGAATGATTATCCCTTTAATCCAGATAGTCATATAACAGCAAACCATTAATAAATAACATTTCCCACATGTCAGCTGTACATCAGCACCATTTGTAAAATGTTATTTTATTTTGTTAGCATTTTAGGAGGTTTAAAAATGTAGCAGCAATTTTTCATTTTTTCAAAGAAATTTACAAAATTTATTTTTTTAGGGACTTATCCATGTTTGAAGTGACTTTAGGTGTCCCATATATTGGGAAACCCACAAACGTGATACCATTTTAAAAACAGCACCCCCTGACATATCGAAAACTGCTGTCAGGTAGTTTATTAACCCTTCAGGTGCTTTACAGGAATTAATGCAAAGTGGTATGACAGAAATGAAAATGTGTATTTTTACCACCTAAATGCCTCTAACTTCTAAACAGATTACTACAGC
This sequence comes from Ranitomeya imitator, assembly GCF_032444005.1. NCBI lineage: Eukaryota > Metazoa > Chordata > Amphibia > Anura > Dendrobatidae > Ranitomeya > Ranitomeya imitator. Next base: position 634,540,652 of record NC_091286.1, read on the forward strand.
CGGCAGACTCTAAGGCCGCTATTTGGTCATGAATTGCCATCGCAAACATCAGGACCACAAAATCATGATCTGAGGGCACCAATTGTGACAAAGAAGAAGCCCCCACACTCTGTTAACCATTTATAATGATGTAGTCACTATTGACAGCAGCATCTAAGGGGTTAAACAGATTTAGATGGTGCAAATACTGATCGTGGCTGATACAGCAAGTTGTCAGCTATAGTGTACAGCCAACAGATGCTGGATTGTCATCTGCATGGGGAGGCTATTCTCTTATATGTCAGGTCAGTTAAAAGACGTATTGGCGGTCATTAAGGGGTTAAATTGATATCTTTGGTGAAGAAATCCATGCTGTTGTTGTTCTTTTATCAACATTTAAAGTTTTATTTTCTTGAAGTTTTGGTGCAATGGAGCGGGACAGTGCACTTGGGTCTTCTCCTTCATGTCTGTGATTACCCAGCCCCTCCGACTGCCTCCGGTCTGTGAATAATCTGTATGAAACCTCATCATTGACCTGTCACTCACAGACCGGAGGGCAGGCGCATGGGTCAGAAATCACAGACAGGGAGAAGAAGGCTCGGTGCACAGTCCGGCCCCTGTGCACCGAAATCTAATTATCAGAAAACATCAAACGGTGATTAAAGAAGAACAATAAAGCCGATTTCTTCCCCACAGGTATCAATGTAATCAGTATTACAATGCCATTACAGCCATGTCTTTACATTACAATATCGTGTTGACAGCTTCTCTTTATGTTGGGTGGTCTAAGCCTGCAGTGAGTGTATGTGCCAATGATCGTGCAGCCAAATGTTGGCTATATGGCTGTCAGAGATAGCTGGGGACCCTTGGGAGAAGACACAAGTGGTGTGAAATTCATCATTATGCGGCACTGTAGAGTTACGGATCCTGGTGATCCAGCTTAACACACAAGCGTATACATCGGCCGAGTGCTGTGCAATGTTTTATCGATAGGACACGGACCAATGTTATACTATGGGGCAGTGCCGAGGACCAATTTGACAGGAGGAAAAAAAATAGCAGCATGCTGCAAGCGGATCCACTAATCAGATGCCACGCACCCGTTCAACTCTACGGGTGCGTATAAAACATCGGACTGCACCGATTTACACGGATGCAGACATTGGAGAAGATAGAGAAACTAAGTTATTAGTCTTCTCCTCACATGTGACAGAATCGGATCACAGTAAAATGTCACTCGCCTGAAACTCTGATCACCGATTGAGCAGAGTGTCGTTAGCATACTCGAGAAGGAAGGAAGGGAAGAAGGAAAGAAAGCAAGAAGAAGAAAGCAAGAAATAACAGAAGGAAAGCAAGAAATAATTAAAAAAATGAAGGAAGGAAAGACAAAAGGAAAGAAAGCAAAAGAAAGATGGAAAGAAAGAAAAATAAAAAATGATGTAAGGAATGAAGGATAGAAAGAAGGAAAGAAAGAAAAATGACAGAAGGAAAGACAAAAGGAAAGATGGAAATAAAAAAAAAAGAAAGAATGAAAGAAAGAAAATATAGAAATGACGGAAGGAATGAAGTAAAGAAGGAAAAAAAATAATAATAACGAAATAATAAAATCAGCTCACAAGCAGTTTATCCCACTGCCGATTTGGTGTTCGAACACAAATATTAAAAATTCAACATATATGAAAATCAAACTCAATTGTGAGTAAAGCTAAACGTGTGTAAGGTCTGTAAGAAGGAACCATTATAGGATTACTAGAACAATAAACCAACATGTAAAATAAAACAACACATTTTTGCCAATGTGATTACAGAAGCAAAAAGGAAAAAAAATCCTATTGATATTAAAGAAAAAAAAAATCCTCATTACATGGCGAAACAGTGTCTGGTTCTGACAGCCACGGTGCAGACTGCCGGGAGCGGAGGCCAGGGATGGCGTTGGAGAGAGAAGCATATAAAAGCTTTTACTTTTGTTATTTTTGCGTTGCTCAAAGCTTTATGTATTTGGAAAATGATTTTCAATGAGAGATGGCAGAAAAGTGATCCCAATTCCAAAGTAAATGTGGACGTTGAGAGTTTAGCTTGCAGCTGAAGACTTAACAAGAGGGAAAGTATTGATTTTTTGGTAATGGTAAAAGGAAAAGGGCACGTGAAGAGTTTCAGGAGTGCGACAGTACAAGAGCAGAGGAGATCATGTAGGGTGGGCTCGTCGTAGGGCTGAGATCTAGGGATTAGCCAGGAAAGTTACTGCTCAGACAGAGGAGGTCATGTCCAGATGTTCTGAACTTTTGGAGCAATCAGCTCTGAATGGAGAGATCGACAAAGTAGAAAGAGCCGAGAAAAGTCACATTATTGTCTCAGGAGCGGGTTTATCAATTGTCTTATTGTATTCTTTTCAGACAAGTATTCTCTTTTTTCTGTCTTGTGATATTCGCTGACTGTTGTGCACCAAATTCTTCAAAATGGCACATGGAGATCATCAAGTTTGTGCAAAAGAAAAATTCTATTCTGTATTATTTTTGTCTTCAACTCTCATCAGCAACTTTTCAAAGTAAACTGGAGCACGTTCTGTTAAAATGTTGCAAAATTGGGGGAGGAATATCAGCCATAAAATCGGTCCAGAGTGTAAATTAAATTGTACTTCATCAGCACAAACATATTTTTTTTTTTAAAATAGTCGTCATGGACTGATCAGAGAGAAAACATCTGGAAACCCCAAATCCCACCCACAGTGGTGAAAAATATATACCGTACTATTATCAATGCTTTTATGGGGGCGTGGTCTTCTTTCTCCAGTGTGTTGCTACCTTCTTACGATTGGTCAGCATCAGAGAGGGGAAGAAGTCCACGACCCCCAGTGAAATCTCTCTGGTAAGGCCCACTTGAACTTAAATGTTTTAACTGTTTACGTGCCAAATACTTTGATTGTCTTATTGTTTTATATGCGTTTTTGTTGCAGATTCTTCCACACTCATTGGTATGGGTGAAATCTGCAGCCAAAAGTCTGAAAGAAAGAGCTTAAATATTTTTCAAATCTACAAGGAAAAATTAAGCAACATGTGCATAGGACCTCAAGGATTTCATTCATTTTACTGGCACTAGGACATCCTTCAGGTTTTGTGATGTGAGCAGACTCATAGGCTAGGTTCACACGTTGATTTTGCTGCTGCTTTTTTTTTGCAGCCAAGTTCTGATCTCTAGGCAGTATGAAAGGAGCAGACAAAACAAAGGTTTTGATCTTTTTTGCTGCTTTTTTCTTGCTTTGTTTTTGATGCATTTTCCAGGATCCCAAATTTCATCTTTGCTTTTGTCTTACAAGCATGAACAACACAAGATTTCAGGTCACCAATAAAAGATGTATGTGAAACCATAAAACATTTTAGAAAAAAGGGCAATTTGATCAAAGAATTTACTGAACAAAGGATTTTATGTCTGAACAAATAGTGACTGCTCTGAACAAAAAGTTCAAGTGAGTTAATGAAAAAATATACAATTACAAATGTAGAAACAGCGGAGGAAGTTGAATTGCTCTTGCATTGTCTACCTAACACACTGGCAGGGCATTGACTTTGTTGGGCACTCTTTACCTAACACACTGGCAGGGCATTGACTTTGTTGGGCACGGTTTACCTAACATATTGGTAAAGCATTGAGTTAGTAAGGTAATAACTATATTGATAGGCCATTCAGTTGGTAGGGCACTGTATACCTAACACTTTGGTTGGGCATTGAGTTGGTAAGACACTGTTTACCTAACACATTGGTCGGGCATTGAGTTGGTCGGGAATTGTTTACCTAACACATTGGTCGGGCACTGAATTGCTCGGGCATTGTTTACCTAACACATTGGTCGGGCACTGAATTGCTCGGGCATTGTTTACCTAACACATTGGTCGGGCATTGAGTTGGTAAGACACTGTTTACCTAACACATCAGCAGGGTATTGAGTTGGTCGGGCACTGTTTACCTAACACATTGGTAGGGCATTGTTTACTTTATTACACTTCATTAATTTAATTAAACTGTACTAATACCATCAATGCTCACATGAGGACACCAAGACATTTTGGTTTCATCTTGGGAAAAAATCACAAAAACAAATGGGTTTCACATCCTGCTGAATATGCTGGGTTTTTTTTTTGTTTGTTTTTTTCACCAAACACACTGCCAAAACTGATGATAGCCTTTTTGCTGCTTTTTTGTACTTACCGGTAATACTTTCTATGGATAAAAAAGACTACAAAAACACAGCAGGTTTCCAATTCAGTTAGGAAAAAACAAGTGTGTGAATGAGATTTCTGAAATCTAGCTTTTGCTGGCACCGTAAAGAACAGCTTTTATTTTGCATAAAAAGCCGCAAAAACACAATGTATGAACACAGCCTTACACTGTTCTCTTCACCTGCTGTGTGTGCTTTTGTCCATAGTCTAGCATACCAAGTCTTGACAAGTTGTAAGTAGTCAACCAAAGCAAAGCCCTGAAGAATCTGAGCTTTAGTGATTTTACATCATTGTCAGCCTAAAAAGCCAGACGCGCCAATGAAGTAGAGCGAACACAAGCAATGCCCTGCCATAAAGGCCTCCTCACTACCGTGCCCAGCTTATCTATATATTCTCCAGTTAAGGGTCTGTATTGACGGGCAGTAGATGAGATACCGCTATATATTTTCACTAGATAATTGGAGAGCAATAGGACAACAATAACTGACATGTGGAGGCCAAAGGTGCTTTACGGGAGTGATGCGACCTCACAATATGGCGCTGCTTGTGATCACCAGTATTGATCTGCACTTCCGCTAAACAGTCACTTACAGTCTATAAAGCCGAGATGAGTGCGATTAGGTTACAAGCTCCGTCTCAGAGGAGGCTACAATGGAGACCGCTCAATCACGACGGCATAAAAGGAGAGAAAGTGAAGAGGATCATCGATAGGTCAAACCCTGTATACTTTTAAAGGGAATGTACCAGCAGAAACTGATCTATTGTTTTTGCCAGGTTATTGAGTTTAATTTAGTTGCTTTTTTATACCAAAATCTATATCTATAAAAATTACTTCTACGATATGTTATTTCAGGAAGACTTTTCTGAAGTCTCATTATCATCAGAGGCAGGGTTACAATAACAGGTAGCACAGCTGATAACACAGGATCCACCAATCACAAAAGACTATGTCAAAGCGGGGAGGAGAAGGTGCCAGTAGACCGCTATCAAGACCTTAAAGGGAACCCATCATCTTGAAAATGGTATTGGATCTGCAGGTAGGTTGTGAACGAGCAGGAGGAGCGGATCAGATTGATGGACATTTTTGTGAGAAAAGTTTCAGTAAAAGTAATATTATATATTGTTTGAAATCTCAGAGGAGATCTGTATGGAGGAATGGGCTAACATACCACCAACAATGTGCGCCAACCTTGAGAAGAATTTTTTGGAAGCTGGATTTTATCCCTTTTTTCTTTTCATTGTTTCATGTGATGACTACACGATAGCCGTGCTTCCCCACAACACATGCCTAACAGGTGAGCTGGTTTTTTCTTCTTTTTTCTGTTTAGCTATATGCTGTGTCTGGGGCCCGGGAACGTAGATTAGACAGTTTTATGTGACTTTATATCAGACCGGCTCATGCTCTGATAAATCTGGTGAATCTTTAGACATCAGACTGCCTAGCCCAGGCTTACATCACCTTTTTGACTCACATGTTAAGCCGCATCTTATTTTCACTACCCCGACCGCCTCTCCATTCATTCCCTATGGGGCTGTCAGGCAAACAGCCGAGTGCTGCGCTCAGTGGCCCCATATACAATGGATGGAGCGGAGGTCGAGCATGAACAGTGCAGCTCCATTGTGACGGCATACAAGTGCCTGCTCTGCCAATTTGTGCCGGTCCCAGTGGTTGGACGGCCACAGATCAATACCTGATCACCTCCGTACAATCCCTGGACAGGAGATAAATATCTGTAAAGAGAAAACCCCATTTGAAAAGGTAAAACTGAGAAATTGGCCGGAGAGCGGGAAATCCACAGAAGAAAACATTTAGCAGTGTACGGGGATATTATCTGGACCTGTCCTATGGAAACCACAGAGAAGGAAGATATAGGATGTTCTATTATTTGTGCACTGTGCGCCCTGTATACGGCACTATTATCTTCTCACTATATGGCGGTATGTGCCACCAGAGCTCAGATAAGCGGTTATATGTGTCTCTACACTTCCTCCTTTCATAGCCAATGTGTGAATAACGGTTTCCAGGTCTCGGCCATCAGAATCCGTGTCCAAAAAATGAGCTCCATTGCGCTACCTAAGGTCCATGGAAATTAATGGGAGTTCGGGAAATAGCAGAGACAGTGGAGCTCACTGTGCAAATACTTATTCTGATCTCGGTCATAAATGGCAGAGATGGGAATAACCTTCTAAAAGATCAGTAACGTGAAGGACATCGAAGGAGAAAAATATAGATAAGATAGGAAAAAAGGTAAAAACGACTCAGATAAACACTTACATTCAATAAACAGAAAAATAAGCAGAAAAATGTCAGAGGTGTCATGGCCATCACTGCGGCTAATGCTGCTCTGATTATGGCTGACATTTACGGAATTAAAGCCTCACTTCTGACCATTAACCTTGGGCTTGAAGTAATGACCTGCTTCACTTTCAGTAATGTGGATTTTGCTTTACATCTGTTGTATTTGATGTCGCACACTACACATCCAGAAAGGAAATCGAGCAGAGCATGCTACGTGCACTCGGAGAGGCCGCAGGCTCTGCAGCAAAGTGTGAGGTCACGCAAAGGAAGCCGAAACATGCAGAATACAAGGTCTCCTTTATAGAATACTGGTCACCGCTCAAAAGTCAACCGTTTTTGCTCGTACTTTATTCCCAAAGGTAATTTAGTTTTATATTTTCAGAGATCAGACTTTTACAAACATGGAGATATTAAACATGTTTATTTTTTTATTTCTATATTTTGGACTGGGAAAAAGGTTACAAACAATCATGTTTTTTTACATTTTTCTTATAAATAACTTTTTAAAAACATATATTTCTTTATTTTTATACCACAAAAAAGTACATGCACCTGTAAATGTTTGATCATTTGTTTAATACACTGCAATACAAATGTATTTCACTAAATAAAAGAAATGACAATTTCCTATGAAGCCCGGTCCATGGTTGGGGTTTGTGTAAGTACAAAGATCTGGGATTCATGTAAGTGCAAAGATGAAAGTGGGGAACTTCAGTAAGCGAGACATGCAGATGTGGTGAATCGAACATTGTATCCGAGCACGTTCGCTCATTACTAATCAGGAGGAGGTTTTCTTTAATCTACAGCTTGTCTTGACATGTGACTAGGATTCGGCTGCGGCTTGAAATATGTGACGAGTCACTATTACATTCTTGGAGAATCTCTTTAATGATACATTATGTGGGCCATTTTGATGCTCAGGTAAAAGTAATTTTATTGTCATCCACTACAGTTCATTTCTCCATCAAAAAGTTGCGTGTCAAGAGACGGGAAAGAATCAAGTTTTTTAATGAGACCTTATAAATACTAGACGACCTACACAATCATTTTGTCATTTCCTTAGGCTGTGTGCACACGATGCAGATTTGGTGCAGAATTTCCTGCATAAAATCTGCACTAAATCTGCATCTCCTGGCAGAATCCACAGGTGCGTTTTTTATGCGTTTTTGATGCGTTTTTTTACCAATGGATTTCTATTATGGAGGGTGCAGAAACGCTGCAGAACTGCACAAAAGAAGTGACATGCACTTCTTTCAAATCTGCAGCGTTTCTGCGCAGATTTTTCTGCACCATGTGCACAGCTTTTTTTTTTTCACATTGATTTACATTGTACTGTAATCACAGTGCAGTTCTGCAGCAGAAAAATCTGCATCGTGTGCACATACCCTTAAAGGTCTGTTCAGTCTTCTATTAAAGGTCTGCAGTCACTTTATTTGAATGCAGCTTTCTGAATCCTTACAGTCTGTGCTACGCACGCTGAGAGGATTCTTTAGATTGTCTGATAGCGGACAGTCATGTGACCACAAGTATGCAGTTTGTATACTTACAACTACATCCCGACTAGACGTGCTCGATCACTTGTATTGAGTGAGGATGAGCACGTCTAGTTGGCATGTGACCACTTGTCTGTAAACATGACCTCACACTCTCACAAACCATACCAGAGAATCTCGACAATGTGTGGTGCGTGCCATAAGAATTCAGAAGTCTGCAATCATGCAGACTTTAAGGCTATGTGCACACGTAGGAAGGGGGCTGCGGGTTCTCCCACGGGTTTTCCCGCAGCGGATTTGATAAATCTGCAGGGCAAACCCACTGCGGCTATCCCTGCAGATTTAGCGCGGTTTGTGTTGCGGGTTCCGCTGCGAGTTTAATCCTGCACTTGTTTTACTATTGATGCTGCATATGCAGCATCAATGGTAATGTTAAAAATAATAAAAATAATGATATACTCACCCTCTGACGTCCCGATCTCCTCGGGGCTGCACGCGGCGGTCCAGTTCCAAAGATGCTATGCGAGAAGGACCTTCGTGACGTCACGGTCATGTGACCGCGACGTCACCGCAGGTTCTGCTCGCATAGCAACCTGAGATCGGACGGCCGTGTGCAGCGCTGAGAGGTGAGTATATCATTATTTTTTATTTTAATTCTTTTTTTTTTTTTTTTACACAAATATGGTTCCCGGGGCCTGGAGAAGAGTCTCCTCTGCTCCACCCCGGGTACCATCTGCACATAATCCGCATTACTTCCCGCATAATGGGCACAGCCCCATGCAGGAAGTAAGCGGATCAATGCATTCCTATGGGTGCAGAACCGCCGCGATTCTGCACAAAGAAGTGACATGCTGCGGGTTGTAAACCGCTGCGTTCCCGCGCTGTTTTTCCTGCAGCATGAGCACAGCGGTTTGCGGTTTCCATAGGGTGTACATGTTACTGTAAACCCAATGGAAACTGCAGCGGACCCGAAGCGGCAATATCGCCGCGGTTCCGCGGTAAAAACCGCAAAGTGTGAACATGGCCTTAGAAGAAAATCGGACAATCCCTTTATAGTATTCGTGGTAGTCGTAGGGATGCAATTTGGTAACAAAATGCGGTGATGATGCTGAGGTTTTTGCAAATATTTTATTTCTGCACGCACTAGAAATCTGCACACATACGTTGGATAGCGGATTCAGATAATCTTGCTGCATCTGACATTTGACCAAGAAACCGCGTCCACTTTACAAGGCAATCACACAGTTATTTTCAGAACACAGACTTTACCGTTTATCATTGCGCTGAGCTCGCCGCTATGTTATTGGCTTCCCCAATTATCCTTAAATTGTGCTCGACTTTAAGTAACAAATCCATACGGCTCAGAGACGCCGACCAGCTGAGAGGCGCGAAGACCTTCCAGCGAGGAACCCGGAGACACAGGATGGAGGGTAGACAATCTGATGCCGTGTCCTCATATATATATATATATATATATATATATATATATATATATATATATATATATATATATATATACACACACACACCGTATATACATCAAGACCAGACAGAGATAATTGCTTTCTGGCTCGGTCTATGTGCTGTGCTCTAGTTACCGCCATCACATGCAGAGCTGAAATATTTATTTGTAAATTGCATAAATAAAAATAAGAAGAAGTGAACATGCAGACAGGCAGTGATCCGGGAGCAGCTCGTTACCTGAGAGGCTTCTCTAGGAGGTCCCGAATGTGGAGAATGCTCCAGCCCTTCACCGACACCGCGGCCACCAGGGTGGATCTGGTAATTTACGGCTTGGAAGAGAATCTGAAAAAAACAGCATGTCGCTAAATAACTTCTGCAAACAACCACTAAGAAAATACACAGTCTTACCAGTCTCCTCTGGATGTTCCCTAGGTTTAACCCTTATAGTTTCTGGGTCTTTATACATTCACTTATTTTACATTTATAACATTCAATTCTTAACTGATCACGAGTTACAGCACTGATGCCCGGGCTCTTCAAGGGCTCGACCACTTTATATATTAAGAACTGCTTGAGGACATGATTTGTAGTACTTACTATTATGTAAGAATTACAGGTTCTCCTCCTCCCTTACAGACTTACTAATATATCAGTATTACAGGGTATCCTCCTTCCTCACAGACTTACTAACATATAAGTATTACAGGTTCTCCTCCTCCCTTACAGACTTACTAACAAATATTACAGGTTCTCCTCCTTCCTCCACTAATATATAAGTATTACAGGTTCTCCTCCTTCCTCACAGACTTACTATTACATAAGTATTACAGGTTCTCCTCCTCCCTTACAGACTTACTAATATATAAGGATTACAGGTTCTCCTCCTTCCTCACAGACTTACTATTACATAAGTATTACAGGTTCTCCTCCTCCCTTACAGACTTACTAATATATAAGTATTACAGGTTCTCCTCCTTCCTCACAGACTTACTAATATATAAGGATTACAGGTTCTCCTCCTTCCTCACAGACTTACTAATATATCAGTATTACAGATTCTCCTCCTTCCTCACAGACTTACTAATATATAAGTATTACAGGTTCTCCTCCTCCCTTACAGACTTACTAATATATAAGTATTACAGGTTCTCCTCCTTCCTCACAGACTTACTAATATATAAGTATTACAGGTTCTCCTCCTCCCTCACAGACTTACTAATATATAAGGATTACAGGTTCTCCTCCTTCCTCACAGACTTACTAATATATAAGTATTACAGGTTCTCCTCCTTCCTCACAGACTTACTATTATATAAGTATTACAGGTTCTCCTCCTCCCTCACAGACTTACTAATATATACGGTAAGTATTACAGGTTCTCCTCCTCCCTCACAGACTTACTAATATATAAGTATTACAGGTTCTCCTCCTTCCTCATAGACTTACTAATATATAAGTATTACAGGTTCTCCTCCTCCCTCACAGACTTACTAATATATAAGTATTACAGGTTCTCCTCCTTCCTCACAGACTTACTAATATATAAGTATTACAGGTTCTCCTCCTCCCTCACAGACTTACTAATATATCAGGATTACAGGTTCTCCTCCTTCCTCATAGACTTACTAATATATAAGTATTACAGGTTCTCCTCCTTCAGGATTCCCATTTGCAGAGGTTGCTCAGATGCTCCTTCAGAAGCGGCCATCGTGAGAACAAGAAAGCTGTGCAGACTATGAGGAAGAAGGAGAACCTGTAATCCTTATATATCAGTGCGCTTGTGAGGAAGGAGAACCTGTAATATATAATCTATGGGTATGTATATAATGTATATGTAATATAACAGTAGATGCCACAAATTCATGTCCCCGACACATCTGTTGAAAAAAAAAGACTGAAAAAATGGGCAACTTTCACCAAGCAATAAATACATATATATTTTTATTTATCGCCAACAAATCTAAAAGGACAAATAAATTCCCTTTAAAAATAATCAAAATAGAAACTTTTGTTTTGTCCATACAACACATACAATATGAAAACCTGTGTGTCTCCATGGCAACAGACTACAAGTAATGCCTGTGTAGTCGGACTCAGCAGCTTTACTCTCTTATATATATTAGAAGGGACAAATGGGAGAGTAGCACTGCAGGATCCAGCTGGACGGGATGCCGTGGAGCTGTGCAGGACTGGACAGGAGCTCTAGATGCCAAATAAGACTTTCTTAAGTAAAACCATCTAGAAGAAATAGTAACATCGTAACATAGTTAGTAAGGCCGAAAAAAGACATTTGTCCATCCAGTTCAGCCTATATTCCATCATAATAAATCCCCAGATCTACGTCCTTCTACAGAACCTAATAATTGTATGATACAATATTGTTCTGCTCCAGGAAGACATCCAGGCCTCTCTTGAACCCCTCGACTGAGTTCGCCATCTCCACCTCCTCAGGCAAGCAATTCCAGATTCTCACTGCCCTAACAGTAAAGAATCCTCTTCTATGTTGGTGGAAAAACCTTCTCTCCTCCAGACGCAAAGAATGCCCCCTTGTGCCCGTCACCTTCCTTGGTATAAACAGATCCTCAGCGAGATATTTGTATTGTCCCCTTATATACTTATACATGGTTATTAGATCGCCCCTCAGTCGTCTTTTTTCTAGACTAAATAATCCTAATTTCGCTAATCTATCTGGGTATTGTAGTTCTCCCATCCCCTTTATTAATTTTGTTGCCCTCCTTTGTACTCTCTCTAGTTCCATTATATCCTTCCTGAGCACCGGTGCCCAAAACTGGACACAGTACTCCATGTGCGGTCTAACTAGGGATTTGTACAGAGGCAGTATAATGCTCTCATCATGTGTATCCAGACCTCTTTTAATGCACCCCATGATCCTGTTTGCCTTGGCAGCTGCTGCCTGGCACTGGCTGCTCCAGGTAAGTTTATCATTAACTAGGATCCCCAAGTCCTTCTCCCTGTCACATTTACCCAGTGGTTTCCCGTTCAGTGTGTAATGGTGATATTGATTCCTTCTTCCCATGTGTATAACCTTACATTTATCATTGTTAAACCTCATCCGCCACCTTTCAGCCCAAGTTTCCAACTTATCCAGATCCATCTGTAGCAGAATACTATCTTCTCTTGTATTAACTGCTTTACATAGTTTTGTATCATCTGCAAATATCGATATTTTACTGTGTAAACCTTCTACCAGATCATTAATGAATATGTTGAAGAGAACAGGTCCCAATACTGACCCCTGCGGTACCCCACTGGTCACAGCGACCCAGTTAGAGACTATACCATTTATAACCACCCTCTGCTTTCTATCACTAAGCCAGTTACTAACCCATTTACACACATTTTCCCCCAGACCAAGCATTCTCATTTTGTGTACCAACCTCTTGTGCGGCACGGTATCAAACGCTTTGGAAAAATCGAGATATACCACGTCCAATGACTCACCGTGGTCCAGCCTATAGCTTACCTCTTCATAAAAACTGATTAGATTGGTTTGACAGGAGCGATTTCTCATAAACCCATGCTGATATGGAGTTAAACAGTTATTCTCATTGAGATAATCCAGAATAACATCCCTCAGAAACCCTTCAAATATTTTACCAACAATAGAGGTTAGTAGTAGTAATCTGTAGTAGTAACTACAGACTCCACTATAAAAAAACAACAAAAAACAAATAAAAAAAAAAAGGAGTGAAACCTTTGCTACTATGTAAATGGTAAAGTCCAGTTGAACAAGCAAAAACACAAGCACCGGTGCGGAGCACTGCATCAACTGCAAATAAGTCTGAACTTTACAGCAAGTGCCTGCAAAAGTGGAAATTAAGAGGGTCCTGCGCTAAAAAATTAACATTAAAATCAGGCCAAGGAGGATTATAAAAAAACAAAACAAAAACCAGATGCAGTGCTGCCCATGTCTGCCGCTGCCCCGCTCACCGCTTTTTCCATCAGTTGATGTCACGTGATGGCTGCAGCCAATCAGTAGCCACAAACAGGCTGCAGCGGTGATGAAGCATCCAAGCCAAAAGACACTTTCTTAGATCTCTCTCCCGGACAGAGTGCAGCTAATCCCGGGAACCGAGGGGCCACAGCAGAACAGTCTCATTTTTTCTATTTTTTAAACACTTATTGGATCCTGATTTTAATTTAAAAAATAGCAGTGGACAAACCTCAAAATGCGGCAATGAGCCAGAGATTTTCCACATGTAACTCTTGTAAGAAATTCTGCAGCACGTCCGCCATGTCTGACCGCATCCATGAGGTCTACTGACTCCGCAGCAGAAAGTGACGGCATCCCTGAGGGGCCGGACTACTTCCTAATCTGATTTCATGGGCAGTGCGATTCCCCTTATCTGCCCTCCGCGTGTTGTAGACTTCAGCAGAATCATTCATACAGTCATCATCATCATCATCATCATCTGCTCACCCCCAACAAGCCTGCAGCTGCTGTATACCCCACTGTGCACAGCTTCCGTATATCTCCACATGCACATACTGTACTGACCTGGGTCTGCAGGGAGCTGCTGGCAGCAAGCAGGGTCTGGATGGCACATGGAGGGCAATGGGTTAAAGCAAAGGCCATCAGTTCTTTACGAGTACCGAGGTCCTCATAGTTCTCACATTGGCCCAACTTGCTGCACACTTCCCAACTCTTATTATACCCTGAAAAAGCACGGGATACAGCGAAACGTCAAACCACACACCTAATGATTAATTGTACCAAGCCCCATAAAGGGACACTAGATATTCCAAATAGTATAATGGGTGGGTAGATAGATAATAGACAGACAGATGGATAGATATGCAATAGATAGATAAATAGATAGATCGGGGATACAGTACAGACCAAAAGTTTGGACACACCTCATTTAAAGATTTTTCTGTATTTTCATGACTATGAAAATTATACATTCACACTGAAGGCATCAAAACTATGAATTAACACATGTGGAATTATATACTTAAAAAAGTGTGAAAAATATGAAATAATGTCTTATATTCTAGGTTCTTCAAAGTAGCCACCTTTTGCTTTGATGACTGTTTTGCACACTCTTGGCATTCTCTTGATGAGCTTCGAGAGGTAGTTATCGGGAATGGTTTTCACTGCACAGGTGTGCCCTGTCAGGTTTAATAAGTGGGATTTCTTGCCTTATAAATGGGACCATCAGTTGTGTTGTGCAGAAGTCTGGTGGATACACAGCTGATAGTCCTACTGAATAGACTGTTAGAATTTGTATTATGGCAAGAATAAAGCAGCTAAGTAAAGAAAAACGAGTGGTCATCATTACTTTAAGAAATGAAGGTCAGTCAGTCCGAAAAATTGGGAAAACTTTGAAAGTGTCCCCAAGTGCAGTGGCAAAAACCATCAAGCGCTGCAAAGAAACTGGCTCACATGAGGACCGCCCCAGGAAAGGAAGACCAAGAGTCACCTCTGCTTCTGAGGATAAGTTTATCCAAGTCACCAGCCTCAGAAATCGCAGGTTAACAGCAGCTCAGATTAGAGACCAGGTCAATGCCACACAGAGTTCTAGCAGCAGACACATCTCTACAACAACTGTTAAGAGGAGACTTTGTGCAGCAGGCCTTCATGGTAAAATAGCTGCTAGGAAACCACTGCTAAGGACAGGCAACAAGCAGAAGAGACTTGTTTGGGCTAAAGAACACAAGGAATGGACATTAGACCAGTGGAAATCTGTGCTTTGGTCTGATGAGTCCAAATTTGAGATCTTTGGTTTCAACCACCGTGTCTTTGTGCGATGCAGAAAAGGTGAACGGATGGACTCTACATGCCTAGTTCCCATAGTGAAGCATGGAGGAGGAGGAGGTGTGATGGTGTGGGGGTGCTTTGCTGGTGACACTGTTGGGGATTTATTCAAAATTGAAGGCATACAGAACCAGCATGGCTACCACATCATCTTGCAGCGGCATGCTATTCCATCTGCTTTGCGTTTAGTTGGACCATCATTTATTTTTCAACAGGACAATTACCCCAAACAAACCTCCAGGCTGTGTAAGGGCTATTTGACCAAGAAGGAGAGTGATGGGGTGCTATGCCAGATGACCTGGCCTCCACAGTCACCAGACCTGAACCCAATCGAGATGGTTTGGGGTGAGCTAGACCGCAGAGTGAAGGCAAAAGGGCCAACATGTGCTAAGCATCTCTGGGAACTCCTTCAAGATTGTTGGAAGACCATTCCCAGTGACTACACCTTGAAGCTCATCAAGAGAATGCCAAGAGTGTGGAAAGCAGTCATCAAAGCCAAAGGTGGCTACTTTGAAGAACCTAGAATATAAGATGTAATTTCAGTTGTTTCACAATTTTTTGTTAAGTATATAATTCCACATGTGTTAATTCATAGTTTTGATGCCTTCAGTGTGAATGTACAATTTTCAGATAGTCATGAAAATACAAAAATATCTTTAAATGAGAAGGCGTGTTCAAACGTTTGCTCTGTACTGTAGATAGATAAATAGATAGATAATAGATAGATATGAAATAGACAGATAGATATGGGATAGACAGAGATTAGATAGATAGATAGATAGATAGATAGATAGATAGATAGATAGATAGATAGATAGATAGATAGATAGATAGATAGATAGATAGATAGATACCCGCAGTCATGAGCTCTTGGCAGTGCCCGTTGGCCGCCCTATAGTCCTGGCACTGCAGTGCTTGCTCGGCCAGTAGAGTGAGAACTTGTCCTTTCATCTCAGTTTCTTCATTTCCTAAGACACAGAACATATTTCCATGATCGGCCTGACATTATAACATATATGGGGAAATCATAACTGTAGATGGAAACAAAACAGCATCGTGCGCTTAATGACCGTATTTTCCCACTGACATGAATAGGAATCTTATAGACACAGTGTTTGATGGATATTCTGGAGCAGAATCTGCAAATTTTTGAGCCTGTTCCTCCGTTATGGAGCGATCGTTATTGGAATCAATATGGAAATGAGGCTGAAGTGCTCTCGGAGTGTGCGAGATCTACAGGTGCATATACAAGGTTTGGGGGTAGACGCCTTCCACACATTGCAGCACATCTCTACACAGTACAAAATCGGACTAATGATCTCGGTTATTACTGCTAATCAATGCTGGTTTTCTTCCCTCTGTTTCTTTACCAGCTCCCTCCGAGGTCTTCATCTCACCATGTTGTGCACTCTGTACAGAATAAAGAAATTGTCCGGTGCTAATGGCTGCTGGAGCCGGAGCGGCACAGTTATAATGGAGCCTTCGCATATTATCACGGCCTCTAAAACGGAGTGGAGATGGCACCGGCCGTATACAAAGCACAATGTCCTAATCAACAAATTACCTTTGTCGGCTGTTAGGACTATCCTTTATCATTTATGTAGAGGGAAACCACGGTAAAGGGGGGGGGACCGGAGCAAAAAGTGGGGGTTCTGAGCAAAAGGGGGGGGCCCCGAGCAAAAGGGGGGGGCCCCGAGCAAAAGGGGGGGGCCCGAGCAAAAGGGGGGGGCCCCGAGCAAAAGGGGGGGCCCCGAGCAAAAGGGGGGGCCCCGAGCAAAAGGGGGGGTGTTGTGAATTCTGTTGCTCGGGGCCCTCCCTTTTGCTCGGGGCCCCCCCCTTTTGCTCGGGGCCCCCCCTGTTGTGAATTCTGTGGCCAAGCTCCCTCCTGTGGTCGTGAGTGGTACTGCGGCTGGTTCTGTCTATAAGCTTCCTTTGGTGGATGAGAGTGGTACTGCGGCTTCTGAGTTTCCTTCCTCAGGTGATGAGGTTAAGTCGTTAGGTGCTGCTCTATTTAACTCCACCTGGTGCTTTGATCCTGGCCTCCAGTCAATGTTCTAGTATTGGTCTTGCTTCCTCCTGGATCGTTCCTGTGGCCTCTCTATCCTGCATAAGCTAAGTTCTGCTTGTGTTATTTTTGTTTGCTATATTTTCTGTCCAGCTTGCTATATTGGTTTTTCTTGCTTGCAGGAAGCTCTGAGACGCAGAGGGAGCACCTCCGTACTGTTAGTCGGTGCGGAGGGTCTTTTTGCCCCTCTGCGTGGTTGTTTGTAGGTTTTTGTGTTGACCGCAAAGCTATCTTTCCTATCCTCGGTCTATTCAGTAAGTCGGGCCTCACTTTGCTAAATCTATTTCATCTCTGTGTTTGTATTTCATCTTTACTCACAGTCATTATATGTGGGGGGCTGCCTTTTCCTTTGGGGAATTTTCTCTGAGGCAAGGTAGGCTTATTTTTCTATCTTCAGTGCTAGTTAGTTTCTCAGGTTGTGCCGAGTTGCATAGGGAGCGTTAGGCGCAATCCACGGCTACCTCTAGTGTGGTGTGTTAGGATTAGGGATTGCGGTCAGCAGAGTTTCCACGTCTCAGAGCTCGTCCTATGTTTTTGGTAAATGTTAGGTCACCTTGTGTGCTCTGAACTTCAAGGTCCATTGTGGTTCTGAATTACCTGTTCATAACAGTACTGTTATGAACCTACAAACCTACAAACAACCACACAGAGGGGCAAAAAGACCCTCCGCACCGACTAACGGTACGGAGGTGCTCCCTCTGCGTCTCAGAGCTTCCAGCAAGCAAGAAAAACCAATATAGCAAGCTGGACAGAAAATATAGCAAACAAAAATAACACAAGCAGAACTTAGCTTATGCAGGATAGAGAGGCCACAGGAACGATCCAGGAGGAAGCAAGACCAATACTAGAACATTGACTGGAGGCCAGGATCAAAGCACCAGGTGGAGTTAAATAGAGCAGCACCTAACGACTTAACCTCATCACCTGAGGAAGGAAACTCAGAAGCCGCAGTACCACTCTCATCCACCAAAGGAAGCTTATAGACAGAACCAGCCGCAGTACCACTCACGACCACAGGAGGGAGCTTGGCCACAGAATTCACAACAGGGGGGGCCCCGAGCAAAAGGGAGGGCCCCGAGCAAAAGGGAGGGCCCCAAGCAAAAGGGAGGGCCCCGAGCAAAAGGGAGGGCCCCGAGCAAAAGGGAGGGCCCCGAGCAAAAGGGGAGGCCCCGAGCAAAAGGGAGGGCCCCGAACAAAAGGGAGGGCCCCGAGCAAAAGGGAGGGCCCGAGCAAAAGGGAGGGCCCCGAGCAAAAGGAAGGGCCCCGAGCAAAAGGAAGGGCCCCGAGCAAAAGGAAGGGCCCCGAGCAAAAGGAAGGGCCCCGAGCAAAAGGAAGGGCCCCGAGCAAAAGGAAGGGCCCCGAGCAAAAGGAAGGGCCCGGAGCAAAAGGGGGGGCCCCGAGCAAAAAAGAGGGCCCTGAACAAAAGGGGGGGGGGCCTGAGCAGAAGGGAGGGACCAGAGCAAAAGGGGGGGGACCGGAGCAAAAGGGTGGGGGCCTGAGCAAAAGGGAGGGACCGGAGCAAAAGGGGGAGCAAAGGGGGGGACTGGATCAAAAGGGAGGGACCGGAGAAAATGGGGGGGCTGTAGCAAAAGGGGAGGGACCGGAGCAAAGGGGGGAGAGCAAAAGGGGGGGCCCAGAACAAAGGGGGGGCCGGAGCAAAGGGTAGACCGGAGCAGGGCAAAGGGGGTGATCATCTGAATGATATCTATTGATACTGACAAAACAGAAGAGTTAGCCCCCTGATAGTACGTACCATGTAACCCCCGATAATCCTGCCAATAATGTGACTAGTCTTTGCCCTCTTCCATCTTTTCTGTAAACCTTACTCAGAAAGGAACGGTTTCCAGAAACTCGGCAGCGAGTAAATAATGATCAGGCGTATGGAACTCACAGCAACAAAATTCCAGTAGAAGAAAATTAATCAATAGTTTAGTCTTTCCTCTGGCAGCGGCAGCGCGGTACCACAGAAAGAAATTAGTTACAGCTGAGTTGCAGCTAAAAGATAGCAAATTTATCTAAGACCTCTGCAGGCAATCATTACTAGCAGGCACTGGTGCAATAAGCCTGACAACGCTCCCGTTAGGCCTGTGTGTGAGCAGTGTGAAATACAAATGCAATATTGGGAAGAGAAATGTGCCGGCGTGCCGAAGCCAGAGACAGAATCACCAGTTGTTAGAGTCTTTCTGTGCGTCTGGCGCCATTATTTATTTACTGCTATTATACGGGCCACTTTCCTGCAATGCTGTAAGCGAATTCTTCAGGCACCACTTGCTCGCTGATTGAGCGCTGACGCAGTCTATCGATGTGCACGACGCGGACACTGAGAAGTCAATGCCGGCACAGCAATCTGTATTTAACCGTTTGTAACTGTGTCTTGGTCTTCGAGAACAAAAATAGGATAGAACAAGGCAAAAACAAAAAAAAAAAAAAAACACATTAAAGGCGTTGTCCAGGCTTGGGGTACAAGTCTGCAGTCATTCTATGTTGGTTTTAGCGGCTGTCAGGATTCTCTGATGCCAGGCTGGATTATCACAAGTATGCGATTTTCATACATGCGGTAACATGCCAACTAGACGTGCACGGCTGGACACGACTAGTCGGAATGTGGCCCAAAGTATGCAAAATGCAGTCACATCCCCGTGCCAGAGAATACCAACAGCGTGCACTGTGAGGATTTCACAGTCTGCAGATAAATAGAGTGGACAACCCCTTTAATATAGAGTTGGTCACCTCTTTGACCCATAACAGCTTGCACTCTTCTGAGAAACATTTTTTTTTTTCACTTTTATTTTAGAAGGTGTCTTTGGGAATTCTTGCCCATTCATCCAGAAAGTTGAAGAGCAGAATCTATGTGCCAATATATCTTTATATAGAGAAACCCGATCCCGGCAGTTGAGCGCCTCAGATTTTCCAGGCAATAAATAATAAAATTTGTGGAAAAATTAGAATATGAATAAGAACTGAAATTAACCATATATAGCCCAAAATGGTACCTATAAAAAAGGAAAACCTCACCAAAAAAAGTTTTATTTTGGAAAAGAGAAAGTTCTAGTCCTCTTCCTCTGTGAAGAGACAATTTGGACATTTAATTCATGGGTTATAAAAGTCTCCTCACTCTGACATGCCAGGCTTGGCTTACTACTCTCCATAAAGAGAAACATTACCCCTTAGATCTCATTTTGGGGTAAAATCAGTATTCAGTGAAGACATCAGTGAGGTAGGAGACACTGCTAGGAAGGATGGAGGAGCTCTGCCTCTCTCGTCGCCCTCTTCCTCCCCGCTGCACAGTATCTAATCAGTGGTAACGTGTCTCCTAGCTCAGTAATGGAACAATGTGTCTTCACTGAATACAGATTTTACCGGTGAATGGAGAATTTTGAGAATGAGCGACCAGTCCTGGCGGAGAAAGAGTCAGATCTCTATGATAAGATGCATTACAGAGATTCTTATTTTCAGCTGTACTATTGATTCTGAAATCTAAAGTGAAGACGATGAATCATCTTTAAGGAGTCAGGCAAGGGGGTTCTTTAGATTGACAAGGATCTGTCACTTGCCATGATATTTTCACCTGGTGTCAATGGTGTTCTCCTGAATCCAGCAATGTTGTTTTTTTTAGTTCCTGCGCCTCTCCATTCCTGAAATATAGCCCCCAGCTCCCTGTACATAAATTTAATATTTTTATATATTTTTTAGCCAAATGGGCATGGCCACAAAAAATTAATCGAAGACCACACCCACTTAGCTAAGCAGACTGTATTTACATATAGGGAGGAGAAAGTAGTATCTCAATAATAGAGAGGCAGAGTAACAAAATAAAAACTACACCAGATTCAGGAGAACAGTGGCATTTACACCAGGGTAAAAAATACTGTATATACTAGAGTATAAGCCGACCCGAGTATAAGCCGACCCGAGTATAAGCCGAGGCACCTACTTTTGCCATGGAAAACTGGGTATGCATTGTCCCTTGGTCCCTGTCCTGGTATGAACGCCTCCCCGTTCCTGTCCTGGTATGAACGCCTCCCCGTCCCTGTCCTGGTATGAATGCCTCCCTGTCTGCATGGTCCCCCCCCGTTTTGCCCCTGTGTGCATGCCTCCCCGTTTCTCCCCTGTATGCATGCCTCCCCAGTTCCGTCCCTGTCTGAATGCCTCCCCGCCCCGTTCAGTCCCTGTATGCACGCCTCCCCCATCCCTGTTCTGGTATGAATGCCTCACCCGTTCCATCCCTGTATGCATGCCTCCTTATCCTCCCTGTGTGCATGTTTCCCATTGAAAAAAACAAAACATCATACTCACCTATCTGTGCGCCCTGGGTGTTGGCACTGCATCTCGTTCCAGCGCCTGCCTGCAGTTCTTCCTGTGCTCAGCGGTCACGTGGTACCGCTCATTAAAGTGATGAATATGTGCTCTACGCCTATGAGAGTGGAGTCGCGTCCATATTCATCACCTTAATGAGCGGTACCACGTGACCGCTGATCACAGGAAGAGCTGCAGGCAGGCGCTGGAGCGAGATGCAGTGCCAGCAGCACAGAGGGCGCTCAGGTAAGTATGATGTGTGCGACAGCTCCTGGCACCCGCTGCTCCGCCACCCAACCTCCCCCTCCGACTTTCTGTACCGTGACTCATGTATAAGCTGAGGGGGGAGAGGGGGCCTTTTTAGAACAAAAAAATGTGCTGAAAAACTCGGCTTATACACGAGTATATACGGGTACATAATATTTTAAATGACAAAATTCTAACCGGTCACCATTAGAGGGCGCTCAGGAGCTAACAGCAAACTATTTCATCATCGAGTTCAATGCACAAACCGTATACAGTCGGCTCATCAGCTCTCTATAGTGGCTGCTGTAGAAAATTATTAGGCTGTGTGCACACGTTGCAGATTTTTCGCATTTTTTCCATTATAAAAACGCAAAAAAAAAGCATACATTATGCATCCCATCATTTAGAATGCATTCTGCAATTTTTGTGCACATGATGCGTTTTTTCCGCGAAAAAAAAGCATTGTGGTAAAAAACGCAGCATGTTCATTAATTTTGCTGATTTTTTGCAGATTTCCCACTATATTATTGCATTAGGAACCTCCGGAAAAATTTGCAAAAAAAATGCACCAAAAACGCAGTAAAAACACGGTAAAAACGCATGAGGATTTCTTGCACAAAATGTCCTGTTTTGCTGAGGAAATTTCTGCAAGAAATCCTGAACGTTTGCACATAGCCTTACGGTGTCTTAAAGGGGTTAGTCCCCACCATTGTGGATATCTTATTTTTACTTATTAGCATGTAATTGGGGCTAATAATAATTTTTAGAATTGGATTTCATTAAAACAAATGTGTACAGTGTGCATTCTGCAGCTTCCGTGTTGTACTGGCTGCAGAATGAGTTAACTGAGAATCAGTCAGTGAGCACGCTAAGAGTGTTTGACGGGCAACTTATAATTTTTTTTTATCTGTCTTTTGCTGATAATTTATGATCACGAACGGTATGAAAGTTGAATGTGCCAAAAAATAACATGTAAAACCCAAACAGTGCAACATTTTTTATGAAAACCAAATAAAAAAATGATTTTTTAGCTCTAAAATACACTCATATGCATAAATGTGTCAGATACTGACTAACATCATCGCAAACACTGGCCCTATAGGACGGGAGGGATGGGGCCCGCAGCACCAAGGGGAATCCGGCACCACAGAACATTGGATACTTTACAATGGCTGCTACAGTCACTGTATGAACAGTTTCCCTTATTTCAGCAGCTCTTTACTATAGATCCTCCGAAAACGTCACACTGCTGGGACACCGCACATGCCATAATTATCCCCCAGCTCCCGAGTGTTACACATCCAGTAAGATATCGCAGGTGAAGGATTGGAAGGATTTACCTGCAACTCTCAGCAGATGAGCCAGTGCCAGCAGTTTCGCTGACTGCTTGTAGCTGGTCGGGGACTGAGAAATACACTTCTTGATGAGGCTGAGGCGGCTGGAGCACAGTCGCACTGCGGGGACAGAAAACAGAAGACAAGTTACGCACAGTCCCTACAGGGACTAATTACTAATGTCTGACTATCATAAGGAGCAGGACAATAGAGCTGTAAAACAGATCAAGACAAACAGCAGAGGAAAGCTTAAAAGGCACTTACAAATATTAAAGGAGCAGTCCAGACAAAGCTCATATACTGTGTAATGACAGCTGCATGGCCTGAAGAGCGAACTGTCACTCCGGGGCAGCAGGCAGGGAGAAGCTGCACTGGTCACTAGTCAGACAAGTGGGTCCAGGCCTGCCCGCTGCCCCTGAGGGATAGATCTCTCAATATGTATGCATGCAGAGAACTGTCACTACGGGGAAGTGGGCCCGCACTGGTGACTAGTCGGACAAGCGGGCATCTGGCAGCTACTCCCCGCCAGTTGCCCTTGAGTGATAGATCTCTCCCTATACATGCACGCAGAGCGGGAACGGTCACTCTGGGGCAGCATGCAGGAAGAAGCCCCACTGGTGACTAGTCGGACAAGCGGGTCCCCGGCGGCTTCTCCCGGCCAGTAGCCCTTGATTGATAGATCTCTCCCTATATATGCAAAGAGAGGGAACTGTCACTGCGGGGCAGCATGCAGGGAGAAGCCCCGCTGGTGACTAGTTGGACAAGCGGGTACCTGGCAGCTACTCCCTGCCAGTAGCCCTTGAGTGATAGATCTCTCCCTATATATGAAAACAGAGAGGGAACTGTCATTTCAGGGCAACGGGCGGGGACATGCTACACTGGAGGCAAGCTGAGCTCCTTCCACCCACTACTGTCGGATACATGCTGCCCTGGAGTGACAGGCCATATCAGATCCCAGGTTCGCTTTAAAGAACACAAAACAAAGAAATGAAATGAAAGAATAAAATAAACAAGAAATCTCGTTGCCCTCATCACTTTTCTAAAAAAAAAAAAAAAAAAACCTCATCCACAATAGAGGAAAGCTGGCTGAGCGAGCCATGATAAGTATGGGGCGCCCTCCTCTGTTCTCCGATACCATCTGTAGGGGAGAATGGCTGTGCTGCTGGAGCTTCACTAGCCGATAATTATGTCTTTGTGGGGGATAGGCCGGTGGCAGAAGTGTTTGGCGGTGGCCCTCTCTCCTCTCCTTGTAGAAAACACAGGAAAGTTCGGCTCAGACAAGTACCCATGTGGATAGCCATCTGACAAGTGAGAGCGCGGACAACACTTATCACATGGACAAAGTCACACCAGCGGAGCCAGTGGATATCGGCTGCTCAGCCTTTTGTGTATTGGGCCCCCAGCAGATAATGTCTGGATAAAAAGCTGACGCTCCATTTCGACAGCCGATCCATTTTTTCTCTTCCAGTAGGTGGCACTAGAGTTCTAGTCCGCTTCCTACCTGAAGAGGTAATTTGCATATTTAATTTCCCAGAGGAGCGATGCAAGGCCTAGAATTCTCCAAACACTGGCATGTCACTTTCCACATGGAGAGACTTTACCCCTTAGACCTCAGTCAGAGGCCTCTTATATAATCAAACCAGACGTCTTGCTCTGCACTGAGGAGGAGCAACACCCCGAAACACGTGTCTGCAAATAGAATATCTAGTATTGCCGTTATCCAAGTCATGTGGCCAGGCTAGCTGAAGGGTTAATATTGACTTTTTGTAATGCTGAATCCACTTGGTAGCACTAGAGTTCTATTCCTCTCCAAAGGGACAAACTATGTACTGACTTACTGCAACAACAAAAAAAAGAGCAGGAGGGGGGAGGCTCCTGCTGCAGACTGAGGTCTTTCAGCCACAGGTCAGTGATGAAACAGGGAGACATGGCTGATCTACTGAGACATGCCAAGATTTCTTAAAATATTTTTCACTTTTTTATTTGTAACATGAGAACAAATGTGATGAAAGAAACGGGAGATTAAGGGAAGAATGGCTTTATTGTTTATTCGCTTTCTGTAATTAGGGTTTCCATTACATAACATCAACTAGAGAACCTGTGTTATATACCGGCCCCTGGCATTGGGCACAGGCACAGTCCCTGGACTGATCACTTAGGCCAGCCTGGGACACGGCCATAGACATTGGTCCACATCTGGCAACAATCAGATACAATTATAACCAAAATCAGGTGATACTGTGTGTGGAGGAGGGAGATGAATGTGTTCATTAGCAGCTATCACGTCATCAATCAGAAGGAAGGACGAAAATAAACAATTAGTGGTCACAAAGGAACGTTTCCTCACAATTATAGCATATACCGCCTCTCACATATTACTGCATATACCGCCTCTTACATATTACTGTATATACCGCCTCATCTATTACTGCATATACCGCCTCTTACATATTACTGCATATACCGCCTCATCTATTACTGCATATACCGCCTCATCTATTACTGCATATACCGCCTCATCTATTACTGCATATACCGCCTCATCTATTACTGCATATACCGCCTCATCTATTACTGCATATACCGCCTCATCTATTACTGCATATACCGCCTCTTACATATTACTGCATATACCGCCTCATCTATTACTGCATATACCGCCTCATCTATTACTGCATATACCGCCTCATCTATTACTGCATATACCGCCTCATCTATTACTGCATATACCGCCTCATCTATTACTGCATATACCGCCTCATCTATTACTGCATATACCGCCTCATCTATTACTGCATATACCACCTCTTATATATTACTGCATATACCGCCTCATCTATTACTGCATATACCGCCTCATCTATTACTGCATATACCGCCTCATCTATTACTGCATATACCGCCTCATATATTACTGCATATACCGCCTCATCTATTACTGCATATACCGCCTCATCTATTACTGCATATACCGCCTCATCTATTACTGCATATACCACCTCTTATATATTACTGCATATACCGCCTCATCTATTACTGCATATACCGCCTCATCTATTACTGCATATACCACCTCTTATATATTACTGTATATACCGCCTCATCTATTACTGCATATACCGCCTCATCTATTACTGCATATACCGCCTAATCTATTACTGCATATACCGCCTCATCTATTACTGCATATACCGCCTCATCTATTACTGCATATACCGCCTCATCTATTACTGCATATACCACCTCTTATATATTACTGCATATACCGCCTCATCTATTACTGCATATACCGCCTCATCTATTACTCCATATACCGCCTCATCTATTACTGCATATACCGCCTCTTACATATTACTGTATATACCGCCTCATCTATTACTGCATATACCGCCTCATCTATTACTGCATATACCGCCTCATCTATTACTGCATATACCGCCTCATCTATTACTGCATATACCGCCTCATCTATTACTGCATATACCGCCTCATCTATTACTGCATATACCGCCTCATCTATTACTGCATATACCGCCTCATCTATTACTGCATATACCGCCTCTTATATATTACTGCATATACCGCCTCATCTATTACTGCATATACCGCCTCATCTATTACTGCATATACCACCTCTTATATATTACTGCATATACCGCCTCATCTATTACTGCATATACCGCCTCATCTATTACTGCATATACCGCCTCATCTATTACTGCATATACCGCCTCTTACATATTACTGTATATACCGCCTCATCTATTACTGCATATACCGCCTCTTACATATTACTGCATATACCGCCTCATCTATTACTGCATATACCGCCTCATCTATTACTGCATATACCGCCTCATCTATTACTGCATATACCGCCTCATCTATTACTGCATATACCGCCTCATCTATTACTGCATATACTGCCTCATCTATTACTGCATATACCGCCTCTTACATATTACTGCATATACCGCCTCATCTATTACTGCATATACCGCCTCATCTATTACTGCATATACCGCCTCATCTATTACTGCATATACCGCCTCTTACATATTACTGCATATACCGCCTCATCTATTACTGCATATACCGCCTCATCTATTACTGCATATACCGCCTCATCTATTACTGCATATACCGCCTCATCTATTACTGCATATACCGCCTCATCTATTACTGCATATACCGCCTCATCTATTACTGCATATACCGCCTCATCTATTACTGCATATACCGCCTCTTATATATTACTGCATATACTGCCTCAACTATTACTGCATATAACGCCTCATCTATTACTGCATATACCGCCGCATCTATTACTGCATATACCGCCTCATCTATTACTGCATATACCGCCTCATCTATTACTGTATATACCGCCTCTTATATATTACTGCATATACTGCCTCAACTATTACTGCATATAACGCCTCATCTATTACTGCATATACCGCCGCATCTATTACTGCATATACCGCCTCATCTATTACTGCATATACCGCCTCATCTATTACTGCATATACCGCCTCATCTATTACTGCATATACCGCCTCATCTATTACTGCATATACTGCCTCATCTATTACTGCATATACCGCCTCATCTATTACTGCATATAACGCCTCATCTATTACTGCATATACCGCCGCATCTATTACTGCATATACCGCCTCATCTATTACTGCATATACCGCCTCATCTATTACTGTATATACCGCCTCATCTATTACTGCATATACCGCCTCATCTATTACTGCATATACCGCCTCATCTATTACTGCATATACCGCCTCATCTATTACTGCATATACCGCCTCATCTATTACTGTATATACCGCCTCATCTATTACTGCATATACCGCCTCATCTATTACTGCATATACCGCCTCATCTATTACTGCATATACCGCCTCATCTATTACTGCATATACCGCCTCATCTATTACTGTATATACCGCCTCTTATATATTTCTGCATATAACGCCTCATCTATTACTGCATATACCGCCTCATCTATTACTGTATATACCGCCTCTTATATATTTCTGCATATACCGCCTCATCTATTACTGTATATACCGCCTCATCTATTACTGTATATACCGCCTCTTATATATTTCTGCATATACCGCCTCATCTATTACTGCATATACCGCCTCATCTATTACTGCATATAACGCCTCATTTATTACTGCATATAACGCCTCATCTATTACTGCATATACCGCCTCATCTATTACTGCATATAACGCCTCATCTATTACTGCATATAACGCCTCATCTATTACTGCATATACCGCCTCATCTATTACTGCATATACCGCCTCATCTATTACTGCATATACCGCCTCATCTATTACTGCATATACCGCCTCATCTATTACTGCATATACCGCCTCATCTATTACTGCATATACCGCCTCATCTATTACTGCATATACCGCCTCATCTATTACTGCATATACCGCCTCATCTATTACTGCATATACCGCCTCATCTATTACTGCATATACCGCCTCATATATTACTGCATATACCGCCTAATCTATTACTGCATATACCGCCTCATCTATTACTGCATATACCGCCTCATCTATTACTGCTTATACCGCCTCATCTATTACTGCATATACCGCCTCATCTATTACTGCATATACCGCCTCATCTATTACTGCTTATACCGCCTCATCTATTACTGCATATACCGCCTCATCTATTACTGCATATACCGCCTCATATATTACTGCATATACCGCCTCATCTATTACTGCATATACCGCCTCATATATTACTGCATATACCGCCTAATCTATTACTGCATATACCGCCTCATCTATTACTGCATATACCGCCTCATCTATTACTGCTTATACCGCCTCATCTATTACTGCATATACCGCCTCATCTATTACTGCATATACCGCCTCATATATTACTGCATATACCGCCTAATCTATTACTGCATATACCGCCTCATCTATTACTGCATATACCGCCTCATCTATTACTGCTTATACCGCCTCATCTATTACTGCATATACCGCCTCATCTATTACTGCATATACCGCCTCATCTATTACTGCATATACCGCCTCATCTATTACTGCATATACCTCATCTATTACTGTATATACCACCTCTTTCCATCTACTGCATTTAGGTTAGTGATGGGAATGGTCTTTATACTAAGCCGGAGCGTCAGTCACAAGAGCCGCCTCTTTCGGCTCCCACATGCCTCTCCGTTGAACGCCACACTCCCTGTGGCAGGAAGCGTGCAAACCAGCAGGGAAGGAATTCTTGTATATATATATATATATTTGTTTAAGGGGTACTTCCGTCTTTCTGTCTGCAACTTCTGTCACGGAAATCCCGCGTCGCTGATTGGTCTCGCCAGCTGCCTTTCATGGCTGCCGTGACCAATCAGCGACGGGCACAGTCTGATTAGTCCCTCCCCACTCCCCTGCAGTCAGTGCCCGGGGCCTGCTCCATACTCCCCACAGTCAGTGCCCGGCGCCCGCTCCATACTCCCCGCAGTCAGTGCCCGGAGACCGCATACTCCCCTCCACTCACCGCTCACACAGGGTTAATGCCAGCGGTAACATACCGCGCTATGCCACGGGTAACGTTACCGCTGCTATTAACCCTGTGTGTCTCCAACTTTTTACTATTGATGCTGCCTATGCAGCGTCAATAGTAAAAAGATCTAATGTTAAAAATAATAATAATAAAAAAAAAAACCTGCTATACTCATCCTTCATAGTCCAACGATGCGCTCGCGGCTGCCGCCATCTTCCGTTACCAGAGATGCTTTGCGAAATTACCCAGAAGACTTAGTGGTCTCGCGAGACCGCTAAGTCAACTGGGTAAGTTCGCAATGCATCCTGGGAACGGAAGATGGCGGCAGCCGCGCGCATAGGGACAGCTTCGCTGGATCCCAGGGGTTGAGTATATAACTTTTTCGTTTTAATTATCTTTTTTTAACACTGATATGTGCCCACACTGCTATATACCACGTGGGCAGTGTTATACAGCGCGTGGGCTGTGTTATATACAGCGTGGCTGCTATATACTACGTGGGCAGTGTTATATACTACGTGGGCAGTGTTATATACCGCGTGGCTGCTATATACTACGTGGCCAGTGTTAGATACTATGTGGGCTGTGTTATGTACTGCGTGGCCTGTGCTATATATTATGTGGCCACTGTTATATACTGCATGGCCTGTGTTATATACTACGTTGCCTGTGTTATATACTGCGTGGCTGCTATATACTGTGTGGGTTGTGTTATATACTATTTGGGCTGTGTTATATACTGCGTGGCCACTGTTATATATTGCGTGGCCTGTATTAACGCATCAGGTATTCTACAATATGTATGTATGTATGTATGTATATATGTATGTATATAGCAGCCACATAGTATATAACACAAGCCACGTAGTATTTGTCTGCTATATACTACATGGCTCCTATATATTACGTGGCCTGTGCTATATACTATGTGGCTGCTATATATATACATACATACGTATTCTAGAATACCCGATGCGTTAGAATCAGGCCACCATCTAGTCATTAAATAATAATGATAATATAACGATAACAATCATTTTTAGTTTCACAAGCCCTCAGGAGGGCAGTGTTACCCCACTATGTCTGATATAAGGAGGCATACACAGGTTGCATTGTTCATGTCCCCCCTTTCTCTCGGTCCTGGCTAGAAGTGAAAATAAGGACATAAACAAAGCAATTTAAGTATGTACATGAATTGGCAAGTCTAGCATCACTTGCCAATGCAGGACCCAAGCGGCACAAAAAAAAGTCAACCTCCATTGTTCATATTAAGGAGGCGGCTGAATGTGGCATCTCGTTTACAACCATCAAGTCACTAATGTAGGTGTCCAGATGGAGCCTCATCTGCTGGCTGCTTACTCATTTCTTCTTAAACTCAGTCCTCTTCTGGCAACGTTTCCTCGTTATGAGCCTTCTCTCTTTTTTTTTTTTTAGGGCAATCTCCATGATTTCCTACTCAAACTTTTTGCTTTAGTTTATTTCCCTATTGGGTCTGTGACGGTCTCCTTCAGGCCGGACATCACACATTCCTCAAACATGGAGTATACACTACTCACAAATAGTCAAAAAGTTACGGATATTTGGCTTTCGAGTGAAGTTTCAGGATGAACCTAAAATGCCCTCTAACCTTTTCAGGAGAACTTAACATGATAGTCTCTAAACTTCTGGAAGCACTTGGCCACCTGTTCTATCCTATCTAACAAGGAGCCGAATGGCAAAATTCACAACAGGTGTTTGATCCATGAATCACCCAATTAATTTATGGGTTCAATTAGAATTAGTATTAAACGGTCCTCCTTATCATGCTCTTCACATTTTGACATCGTAAGACCAAGACAACACCTAACAATTGATCACCAGGATGTCCTCAGACGGAAGCGGCCACTGAGCTTAGAGCATCACAATCGTCAGCAGATTGTAACAGAGATATAGAAAGACAGAAGAGGACATCTTTTGGCCACATCCCACACACTGATGACCGCTTCACTGTGAACAATGCTCTTCGGAACTCGATGATGAATGTCACACAACTCCAGGCACATGTAAGGGAGGTGAGGGGAACCCAAGAGTCACGTCCGACCATTCAAAACTGTTTCCATCAGTGAGGTCTACATGCTAGACGACCTGCAAGGTACCGGATAACCCCACCAGGCACAGGCGTCACCATCTAGTATAGTCCAGGGAGCATCTCCGTTGGATGAGGGACCAGGGGGCCTCAGTGCTCCTCACTGATGAAAGTTGATTCACGCTGAGCAGAAATGATGACCACCAACGATGTTGGTGACTAAACAAATATCACCCAAAAGCCAAATATTCCCAACTTTTTGTGAGTAGTGTATATCATATCATTGGTAGCCATACTCATGGCCTCCAAAAAAACTCAGTCTTTCTCGATGATTTCTATGCAGCTTAAAAAAAAAATACTTTGCATCTTAAGAGGAAGAAAAGAAAGAAGAGGAGGAACACTCGTGCATCCATGTTTATGCAGAAAGTAGTCAACCATTCTAGGGCCAGCTCGGTATTCATCTCGCCGTGGTGGGTGTTAGCTTTCTCCTGGCTTCGAGCGTTGCCGGCCGCAGAGGTGATGAGTAAACATTTCAATCAATACGTTGAAGCGAGAAGAGCTGCCAACTGTGCGAGATACCAGCGCCCCGGACAGGAACACAAAAACACCTGACTGCGGCTGCGCTTTTCTTTCGAGAGAAGCCCGGAGAGCCGGCTTGGCTGCCAGAGATTCCGGCACATGTTAACGCTGCCGGGCAATCGCTTGTCAGGTTTCCAGACAATCAGGATTCACAAAGTAGAAGTGTAGACATTTATCACAATTGGAAAAACATAGAGCGCAGGAGCAGATGTTCCAGACAGACAATAATGGAGAGCGGGGGGGGGAATACAGATGCTTAACACGGAGCGGTGCACTCGGAGAAGGAGATAATGAAAGCTACATTAAGCGCTGGAGTGTGCGCGCCTCTAATAAGTCATCAGTATGCAAAACGGCGGCGAAGAACAAAAGGCAGACGGGGAAGTTGCCCGAGGTAACCAAGTTCACCATGGAACAACGTGCAGCCACTTCTCTCCATATCCTCCGGGGTCTGCCCCTCTCCAGAGAGGCTCATTGTTCTTGCGTGCAGATTAAGCGTGCGGTTCTGGAAGTAAAGTATATTTATTTGCCTATTTCCCGCAACACATTTATAGCGTTTGTTATAAGGTGGCGCATTGCTGCCCATAAAGCTTTGCTTGGGCTGCTGGATGGAGGGGTGGAGCCACATATTCATGACTGTAATGGGCGGCCCCACGTGACTGCTCATACAGGAGAAGGTGCGGCGAGGACAGGACGCTGCGAGGGAGGCGGGTGAGTATTTTATTAACAGCGGGGGAGGGGGGGCACAGGGGGTGGGAGAGGGGTGGGGACAGGGATCTTTATTTTAAACACGAAGAAACAAAAAAGAAAAAAAAAGGATTTTTCATATCTTCTAGCTAGCAAACGCTGCTGGAAAGAAGATATGAATGGCGGCTTCAGCACCAGATGCAGGGGACAGCGCTTACTTGAAGCGCTGTCTCCTGCGCTGTCCGTGTGGTACCCAGTTGGCACACGGCTGCCGAACGTGTGCCACACTGATGTTCACGGAAATCACACTGACACGGATAATTCCGGTACCGGAATTATCTGGACGTGTGAGACTGGCCTTAGGCTGTGTGCACACGTTGCAGATCTTTCGCGTTCTTTCGCTATGAAAACGCGAAAAAAAACCATACATTATGCATCCCATCATTTAGAATGCATACTGCAATTTTTGTGCACATAATGCGTTTTTTTCCACGAAAAAAACGCATTGCGGAAAAATCCACAAAAAACGCACAAAAAAATGCGGTAAAAACGCATGCGGATTACTTGCAAAAAATGTCCAGTTTTGCACAGGAAATTTCTGCAAGAAATCCTGAACGTGTGCACATAGCCTAACAGGAGAGAAAACATGGAATCTATCAGAACTGCACCAAGCAGCCCTGTAAGTCACACATTGCTGGAATCAGGCTCACTGCCCCTACATCATGCTGCTCTCAGATTACATAGAAAAAAAATGCTGACAGATTCCCTTTAAGTGATCACAGAAAAATGCAGGCATTACACTGAGGCAAGCACAATCATTAGTGTTACAAGAGGGGCAAGCTGTGACCACCATTCCAGCTACTGAGTGCTCTAGTCGCTGATACTGTAATATATACCTTCTATTTCTATGGCATATCTGAGGTTATAGGCTCTATGTCGGCATATTTTTCTGATATAGTTATTGGCTACTGCAGAGAGCACAGTTATCAGCACATCCCTCCGTGTAAACCCATATGTTGCCGATAACATGATGCTCTATAGGCACATAATCATGGTATTAACGATTGCTGATTATCAGACTCTCTAACGGGCCAGTAAGCCCTACTGGTGGTCCATTAACAACCTCCACAGGCTCACCTAAAAATGGCCATGGAAACCATAGCACCCAACGTAGGGCGTTCTGCTCGTTCACTGGGTGACTCCCGACTGTGGGGAATGAACACATTCCCAGATTAATAGCTCGTCTTCATTTTAACTTTTCTGTAACGAGTTTTTGCAAAGCTG
The DNA here is from genome assembly GCF_032444005.1 of Ranitomeya imitator. Classification (NCBI taxonomy): domain Eukaryota; kingdom Metazoa; phylum Chordata; class Amphibia; order Anura; family Dendrobatidae; genus Ranitomeya; species Ranitomeya imitator. Next base: position 634,575,018 of record NC_091286.1, read on the forward strand.
AAGTGTAAATCATGGCAAAAGAAGAAGGCAGGAGCACAGTTTTAGACTACCATAGGACCCCATTAGACAATGCATCCAACCCAGAGTCAAGGAATCTATAGAGAAAAGAAGACATGGTCCTAACGCACTGATCGCAGGCAGGCGCACAGCTCCCAGCAGTCTTTCCCCAACACAATCTCCGCTCTCTGTTTGGACTTTGCCGTTCCTTGCAATGTGAGCCGCGCTCTATAAAATACCAGCAATTTCCAGAAGAAGCCACACAGCAATCAGCCTGTAAATGTTGCAGTGTGGCTCCGCTAGCGAGAGCTCTCCACGGGACTGACGACCTTTCCCTGCGAGGAGGCCATTAGTGACACGTGCACAGCTACCTACTGGCAATGCCGCTTTATCTCACAGAGAGCTTCATGTCTCAATGCGCAGCCCCTAATGGGGAGGCAAACGACCCCACAAAACCACAGCAGGAAGCGCTGGAATAATGGACCCGCTACATAATACTGAGGGTCTTCTCCATAGTTTGGGTTCCTTATATAAAAAGATATAAAAAAAAAAAAGATTTAGACTGCAATGAATACAGCAGACGAGAAAGTGACGTCTTTATATTCACGACGTTCTGGGAAATGTTTTACCTCTGCTGTAAGTAGATGCGGAAAAAGCTCCATCTGGAAGGTGCACTTCGCGGGGTATAAAGTACAGCGGAGATGGAAGGCCGTATATCAGGGAGACGAGGCGAGGAACCGTGAGGACAGAGGGGAACATCAGAAATGGAGGAAAGAGAGAGGAGTACATACGGCCAGAAGGGCGGCGCCAGTAATCAGGGCAATATTAGGGTATGTGCACACGTATTGGGGAGGACTGCGGATTTTTCCCACAGTGGATTTGGAAAAACCGCAGTGCAAAACCGCTGCGGTTTTTCCTGCGGATTTATCGCGGTTTCTACTGTGGATTCCACTGCGGGTTTACACCTGCAGTTTTCTATTGGAGCAGGTGTAAAACCACAGTGGAATCCGCACGAAGAATTGACATGCTGCGGAATGTAAACCGCTGCATTTCCGCGCGGTTTTTTCCGCAGCATGTGCACTGCGGATTTCATTTCCCATAGGTTAACATGGTACTGTAAACTCATGGAAAACCGCTGCGGATCCGCAGCAAAATCTGCAGCGTGTGCACATAGCCTTACACTTTTTGACACCTGAGGCGATGGCTTTCTTTAGAGTCTCCATTGCAGGTTAGATTATTTTCGATGAGACAAAATAAAGCGCCTTTCTTCCTCATTGGCTATGTGCAGTCAGAGCCTTTTTGCAGAGATTTTTTGAGCATCTCTGCTCCACTAACTCCTCATCGGCCATTGGGGTATACAAACGCAGAGTTTTTGAAGCAGAACCAGAAGATTTTGAGAACACTATCCGCACAGTGTCTGCTCTAAAAACTCCTTACAAAGATGGACACCGTGCTGAAACCTGATAAACCCGGTTACTCCTCCTCTGGGCCTCTGATGCACAGATATGGTCCCTCGTACGGTGACTCCGGCAGAGCTTGTGAGGCCTCGGATTGCTCCTCACCTGGCTTTGGCTAACAAATACGGATATAAAATACTGAACGTGTGAACGTGGCCTTAAAGAAATACAACATTATGGCAGACAACTGTATTTCTGTTACTAGGGAGATCCAGCAAATCATCGGAGCACACCGGGGTTAATGTAATTCTATGGGGCCGTGCACATGCCAGATATTTTTTTTTTTTTTTTTGGCAAACTCTGTCCAGAGAAAAAAAAAATAATTGCAGCATGTTTGATTTTCATCAGATTTTCACATCGCACTTGGCCATGCAAGTCAATGACTCCATGGAAACTATTGCACTGCGCTCGGATGACATCTGAGTGCAATCCGATTTTCAGTCTCATAGAATAGAGAAGATGGAGACATTTATTTTCCAACCCCACACTGAGTTTATGTGCCACAGTCGTCTGTCAGGAGGACGGAATATAACTAAGCGTTGTATGGGATACGCATAGGATGTTGGTTTACGTCCATCTCCCCTCCTTATGCCCTTCGGCTGTGTAGCTGTATGTACTGTGGTACCCTTCGTAATGGATGATGTTTCTTGTATATTTCTGTATGTTTTTGTATAAGAATTTTCTTTATTTTGTGTATTTTTCGTACCTTTACACTATATGGTTGATGGCCTGTAACATACCTATATTGATTTTGTTATGTGGGCATGGTGTGTGTTCTTTGCTGTGTCCGTGTACCGTGTATGATATGGGTGGTTTATTCATCTAGTGATGGGTAATATATGCTATTTTATAGTGTAGTTTTCCCTGTGATAACCCTCTTTTTTCTTTAATGATTGTAACATCATTGGTCCGGTATGAGTATGGATACACTTCAGGAGTCACGGCTATAGTTGGTGGTTGCTGGGCAACCAGCGCTTGTGGGCTCCTACTTGCGTCATTGGGTGGGTGTGCGGCGCTCACTGCCATGGATTGGCTCGTGTCACAGGTTTGTGACGGAGGCGGCTCTAGGCGGTGATGCGCCTGCGCGCCTCTGGTGATGCGATGTGGAGTGCCGGGCGGTGGTGCGCCTGCGCGCCTCTGACGATGCGGTGTGGAGTACCGGGCGGTGGTGCGCCTGCGCGCCTCTGACGATGCGGTGTGGAGTACCGGGCGGTGGTGCGCCTGCGCGCCTCTGACGATGCGGTATGGAGTACCAATCAATGAATCGATGACGCATCATACTCTGGGCTATGGTAGGGGGTATTACATTGGTGGGAGGTACGGTCTTCGGCTATATGGGAGTCAATGATTGGCGTGGAGAAGAGACATAACGTTAGAAGAAGCTGGACAGCTATTGGTTCTCTCTATGGACACGCTATACTATGTGGACGGTGATTGGAGGACGCTACCATGACAACACTGAAGCCGGAACTGGTTTGTTTACAAACTATTGTGATTACTGCAGTTTTCTAGGATCTGGTGGACAATAATCATCTGCCCTTTATTGTGCTAGTATGGGCGGTTGGGGGCTTTTAACTTTATGTAGTTTGATGTCTGTTTTGATATATATTTACATTGATTATTTGGTAATGGGCGGCTGGATGGGGATTGGTGCCCTGCGTGGCATACACCCTATTTAAAGCCGAACCCAGGCACTGTATTGCATGCTTGACAAAGACCCACTGGGGTCAAAACGTTGCTATCATGGCTGAATAAATTCACTGGTTTTTGATCTATACATCTGGATGGAGCGCTGTCTATTTCTATTCTGAGTTTACCTCGTTGTCTCAGATGAGAGAAAATATAGCCGTGTGACCCTAGCCTTAAGGAAATTACCACTATTTAGGACATAACTACAATTTTTCAATTGATTTTTCCGCATTTTTTTTGCACAGTATGCCTGCAGAATGAGTTCTATAAGAATCCATCTATTAGCGTGTTTAACAGAAGAGTCAGGAACGCTTGTCTGTCTTTTTGTGAGCTGCTATCACCTAACTTATGACCACAAAGTTCAGATGAACTTTAATGGACCATAAATCAGCAGAGCGCAGCTCGGAAAGAGGTATAAAATTTACCAACTCATTGTCAGACTGGGCTCACTGACGTATTCTCAGATAACTCCTTCTACAGCCAGCATATAGACGGAGCATATATAGGCTTAGGAGGGCTGATCCGAAGCACAGTTATCGTTCTTCAGGAGCGCACCGCTTACTGCCTCCCAGCGCCCAGCAGGGGGCAGTGGGCTCCTGATCGATTGACATTTTGATGCAGCTCTCCACAGCTGCTCAGTGAGGCAGCTTCCACGCCGCATCATTAGAGGACGGCTGCTAGACTGCAGCGTTGGCCGGTAACCCAGGCAATATGCAGCGAACCGTTCGAGAAAACAAAGAGAACTTTTAATAAGTAAATGACAAAACTGCTTGTTTTTACAAAAATCTTACAATTCCAACCATGGATGTTCAGAAAACCCCTATAACGAGGACCTCTTGCAGGATTTTTTTTTTTTTTTTTTTTTAATTTTAAGGAGTAATGGTCATTTTAATTTCATAAATCAATAGTAAAAAAGATAACATAAAAACATAATTGCACTATATCTTATGAGAAAAAGCTGCTTCTTTCCATTCATGGACTGATCAATCACTCACAATTGATGGAAAAGGCAGGCTTTGACATTGATAACCGACAGTTGGTGCTTCTAAAACTCTATGGATAAAGGAGCTAGGAGCCAGAGACATTCTGCGGCAAGTTCTCCATAGAACTTTATGAGCACCAACGGTCATCTCTCTCAGTAATGGGAAGATCTGCATTTAATAAGGGCAGATTGTTCCCGTGAATTGAGAATTCTGAGAATAATCAATCGGTCCAAGAGGAGAAAGAATTTTTCTGTTTAGATATATTACGTCGTTTATTATTTTGTGTATTAATGAAAGCAAAAAAACTAAAATGACCGTAATCTTTAACTGAGCACCTTTTCTAGTTGGTGCTAGTCCCCGATTCTGGGACAGGTTTTCTCTTTTTCTTCTGTGACCCTTTGTTCCAAAGTTACGGCACAAACTTACGCTTTAAACAAATGGGCGTATACCACAGAACTTGATAATGGGTGTGGCCCTGTCTAGAATGGCCAATGACAGAGGAGAAAAAATTCTGTTGTATACGCCCAGCTGCTTCAAGGTAAAAATATGTATCATCACCGGGAGGCATAACTTTGGAACGGAAGCTTGGAAAATTGGAGAAAGTAAACAGTTTAAATTGATAAAAAAAAAAAATCCAGTGAAAGGTCCTATTTAAAGGTAATCTGTCAGCAGCATAATGTAGGGGTGGACACTCTGATTCCAAGGATGTGTCACTTATTAGACTGTGTGCTGTTGATTTAATACAATCAGTGTTTTATCAGGAGGAGATTATTATTAGAGGATTAGGTCTCAGATGCAAACTAGTCCAGCTAATTTGTATAAATCATTCGCCACCAGTGCAGTTTCAATACTAACTGTTTTTTTCAGCAGGAGATTATCACTGCCTGGACTACAGTCCACATTCCAGGTGGTCCAACCCCGCCTCCGTCACTGATAAGCAGCTCATTATCAATAGACAATGCACATAGAGAGCTTGGTGTGGGTGGGGGAAGCTTTTCAGCTCTGATACATGCTATGTATAAAAACTGTGTCACAACTGCTGCGCCCAGTAAACTAAGTGACGTATGGCTGGAATCAGGGCCTCCGCCCCTACATTATGCTGATCTCAGATGAGGAGCAGAAACCTGGGGACAGATTCCCTTTAATGGTTGCACTTTGGAGTTATAACTGCAGGCACTAGTATAGCACCATGGGGATACTAAGAGGGCGCTACTAATATAATACAGTCATGGCCAAAAGTATTCAACAAATGTGTTAGACCGCACCCAATACTGACACTGTCTCCATGGACATCAGGGCGCTCGTCCACACAAGGGGGTCCGTCCCAGCAAGAGAGTCCACAATCGAAGTATAAAAAGGACAGCGCCACACCAGGAAGTGACAGTAACTTTCTTTATTCTGCCTCCTGCAGCGACGTTTTGGTCCGTGGACCTTTTTCAAGCACAGTACAATCCCAATTCAACCACCATTTTATACCATTAGACACACCCACACCACCCGTGAGTCTGTGCGGGGATGGGCGCTGCATGTCAGGTACGGTGCGGTCACATGTGGCCGGCGCTGTTTTCTGATTGAGCAGAGCTTACCCTGGGCACACTTATGGAGCCATGGCAACCACCGATGCATGTATTCTATTGGATGGGGTGGTATGTTTACATCTATGTAGCCGGGAGTGTTTATATGGGCAGCACGGTGGCGCAGTGGATAGCACAGCAGCCTTGCAGCGCTGGAGTCCTGGGTTCAAACCCCACCAAGGACAACATCTGCAAAGAGTTTGTATGTTCTCTCCGTGTTTGCGTGGGTTTCCTCCGGGTACTCCGGTTTCCTCCCACATTCCAAAGACATACTGATAGGGATTCTAGATTGTGAGCCCCATCAGGGACAGTGATGATAATGTGTGCAAACTGTAAAGCACTGCGGAATATGTTAGCGCTATATAAAAATAAAGATTATTATTATTATATGTGATCTATGGAGTGTTTAATGATATGGAGAGCGATCAAGGGGGATTTTCCTGTGTATGGGGATGTTGGTTATGGGTTGTTTCGCATTGTATACTGTTTTTATTGTTTTGTATAATGTTTGTAATATTGTTGTTTTTTCTATGATGTCAGGGCACTCCCATTGGTTGTGGGTTAACCATGTGGGTGTGTCTAATGGTATAAAATGGTGGTTGAATTGGGATTGTACTGTGCTTGAAAAAGGTCCACGGACCGAAACGTCGCCGCAGGAGGCAGAATAAAGAAAGTTACTGTCTGTCACTTCCTGGTGTGGCGCTGTCCTTTTTATACTTCGATTATGGCCAAAAGTATTGACACCCCTGCAATTCTGTCAGATAATACTCAGTTTCTTCCTGAAAATGATTGCAAACACAAATTCTTTGGTGGTATTATCTTCATTTAATTTGTCTTAAATGAAAAAACACAAAAGAGAATGAAGCAAAAAGCAAAACATTGATCATTTCACACAAAACTCCAAAAATGGGCCAGACAAAAGTATTGGCACCCTTAGCCTAATACTTGGTTGCACAACCTTTAGCCAAAATAACTGCGACCAACCACTTCCGGTCACCATCAATGAGTTTCTTACAATGCTCTGCTGGAATTTTAGACCATTCTTCTTTGGCAAACTGCTCCAGGTCCCTGATATTTGAAGGGTGCCTTCTCCAAACTGCCATTTTTAGATCTCTCCACAGGTGTTCTATGGGATTCAGGTCTGGACTCATTGTTGGCCACCTTAGATGTCTCCAGTGCTTTCTCTCAAACCATTTTCTAGTGCTTTTTGAAGTGTGTTTTGGGTCATTGTCCTGCTGGAAGACCCATGACCTCTGAGGGAGACCCAGCTTTCTCACACTGGGCCCTATATTATGCTGCAATATTTGTTGGTAGTCTTCAGACTTCATAATGCCATGCACACGGTCAAGCAGTCCAGTGCCAGAGGCAGCAAAGCAACCCCAAAACATCAGGGAACCTCCACCATGTTTGACTGTAGGGACCGTGTTCTTTTTTTTTTTAATGCCTCTTTTTTTCTCCTGTAAACTCTATGTTGATGCCTTTGCCCAAAAAGCTCTACTTTTGTCTCATCTGACCAGAGAACATTCTTCCAAAACGTTTTAGGCTTTTTCAGGTAAGTTTTGGCAAACTCCAGCCTGGCTTTTTTATGTCTCGCGGTAAGAAGTGGGGTCTTCCTGGGTCTCCTACCATACAGTCCCTTTTCATTCAGACACCGACGGATAGTACGGGTTGACACTGTTGTACCCTCGGATTGCAGGGCAGCTTGAACTTGTTTGGATGTTATTCGAGGTTCTTTATCCAACATCCGCACAATCTTGCGTTGATATCTCTTGTCAATTTTTCTTTTCCGTCCACATCTAGGGAGGTTAGCCACAGTGCCATGGGCTTTACACTTCTTGATGACACTGCGCACGGTAGACACAGGAACATTCAGGTCTTTGGAGATGGACTTGTAGCCTTGAGATTGCTCATGCTTCCTCACAATTTGGTTTCTCAAGTTCTCAGACAGTTCTTTGGTCTCCTTTCTTTTCTCCATGCTCAATGTGATGCACACAAGGACACAAGACAGAGGTTGAGTCAACTTTAATCCATGTCAACAGGCTGCAAGTGTGATTTAGTTATTGCCAACACCTGTTCGGTGCCACAGGTAAGTTACAGGTGCTGTTAATTACACAAATTAGAGAAGCCTCACATGATTTTTTGAATGGTGCCAATACTTTTGTCCACCCCCTTTTTTATGTTTGGTGTGGAATTATATCCAATTTGTCTTTAGGACAATTCTTTTTGTGTTTTTTCATTTAAGAAAATGTTTAACAAAACTCACAAAAAATAAGGTTCAAGTCCCTCTTTTCCCAAAACGTAAATGGTGAAATCTAAAAAAAAAAAAAAAACAAATGTTTGGAATCATTGTGTAATTGTAAAAACAAATGAAACACAATATTTATCCCGAAGGGTCGGTGCTGAAACAGAGAAAATAGCTAGAAATGGCGGACTGCACCGCAGGGACTGCACCGCGCCAGGAGCAGGTGAGTATACAGGGAGGGGGAGAACTGCGCTGCGCGATATTCACCTCTCCTCGTTCCGGTGCGGCTCCGTCTTCAACGTCCTCTGGCTGTGACGCTCAGGTCAGAGGGCGCGATGACATGGTCAGTGCCTGAACGTCAGTGCTGAAGACGGAGCCGCACCTGAACGAGGTACAGGTGAATATTGAAAGTGCCGGGGGTCCTGAGCGAGGAGAGGTGAGTATGTGATTTTTTTTTTTTATCGCACCCACAGCATATGGGGCAAGTGACTGTATGGAGCATCTTATGGGGCCATAACGTTTGTGCAGCACTATAAGGGGCAAGTGACTGTATGGAGCATCTTATGGGGCCCTTATTACCCTTTATGCAGGATTATATGGGGCATATTTTAATATGGAGCATCTAATGGGGCACATCAAACTGTATGGAGCATTATATGGGGCTCCTGATTCAATATGAATATTCAAAAACACTTAACCTACTGATGTCTCAATTAATTTTACTTTTATTGGTATCTATTTTTACTTTTGACATTTACCAGTAGCTGCTGCATTTTCCACCCTAGGCTTATACTCGAGTCATTAAGTTTTCCCAGTTTTTTATGGTAAAATTAGGGGGGTTGGCTTATACTCGGGTCGGCTTATATTCGAGTATATACGGTACATTATTTTTATCTGTAATAATTATCATTAATAATAGTAATACAATATTAATAATAGTAACTAACAACTACCACAGCAACATGCTGCGCCATCTTATATAATGGGGTTGTTCATTTTTCTGTTCCGGGTTTAGAACTTTCCCAGTTTTCCCATAAGGTTTTCTGGATTTCTAGGATTCCTGGATTACCGTTTTCTGTAATAATATATGTTATGTTATTTTTTGGCATTTTACAATGATGAATCAGATTTCCGCGTTCCATGCAGTGACCAGAGAGCGCTTTCCCGTGGACTTTCCCACAAGCAGACTCCTCATCTCTCAGTGTCCGGCCATTATACACACACGATCCCCCCCTGGATTTTCTTTGCTTGAATAGAGAAAATTCACTTTGGCTCTTATAAAACAAGCTGCTGAGCCCCGGACGGCCGACGCCAGCGATGCTTACAGATGCTTCCATGTCGCCAGACGCACGATTCACGTGAAAGCCTTTTATAAAGTTACCTGGAGGCTAAATGAGAGTCGGACAGTAATGGAGGAAAATTACCGGTGTGTAAGAAGAGACACAGAAGCGACCAGGAAAAGGTGCTGACTGGCAGCTCACCATGAAAACACAATAGATACCAGCGATATAGAGAATAATGGAGAAGCTGAAAAAGGTCTATAAAAAGCCGTACAGCGCTGTGGTCTTCTGCTACAAAACCTACAGCATGGCCTCCTGCCATCATCCCGCACAATAAGGTAAAACTGCCTACTATGTCCAGGAACTGCCTGATTCATGCTTTGTAACTTTCCATCCACTAATATTGAATGACTGGTACCTCTGTCAGGCCAGCACTATAGGTCCCAGAACTATGTTCCCTCAGTTACCCGTATGCATAGAAGCTACTATTCAGAGCTCAAGAAAAGAAAAATAGAGCACACACCTGACAGCAAGTACATCAAACAATGGTAAAAGTACCTCTAAATAACATAGGGGACATGGCTATTACCATTTTGATTAAAAAAAAAGCATAAAAGCCATCCCACCTGGGTAAGGTACACCTTGTTGCAGTGGGATGGCTTTTGTGGCCATTTAAGCAAAATAGTATTAACCAAGAAGCCTATGTTATTTACATGTACTATTACCATCTACAGGTTTGCTTGATGCAGGGAATATGCTCAGTTATGTCTCTTTCTTGGGTTTCATCGATGATACAGCCACAGTGTGAACGCGCTCTTACACTTTGCACATATACCAGTTTATAGTCCAGCTCACTTTTATGGTTTTGTGTATAGCGCTTACTATTGTACAGTAACTTACATGACCCAGATAAAAAAAATACCCCTCTATGTAAGGTCTCTAAGCAGTTTGACATAGAAAAAGCGGAAACAGAGCAACAAATCCCACCCATCTGCTTCCTATAAAGACCTCACGTATGTAAAAAAAGCCCTGCCCCCACTTTATGTACAGAGAGACAGCCCTACCCCCACTTCCTGTAAATCGTAGCAGCCCCACTCCCACTTTCTGCACAGAAATAAAGCCCCGCCCCCACTTCCTGTAAAGAGAAGCAGACCCACCCCCTTCCTGTACAGAAAGAAAGCCCCGCCCCTACTTCCTGTAAAGAGAAGCAGGCTCACCCCCTTCCTGTACAGAAAGAAAGCCCCGCCCCTACTTCCTGTAAAGAGAAGCAGGCTCACCCCCTTCCTGTACAGAAAGAAAGCCCCGCCCCTACTTCCTGTAAAGAGAGGCAGGCTCACCCCCTTCCTATACAGAAAGACCGCCTCACCCCCACTTCCTGTAAAGAGAAGCAGCCCCGCCCCCACTTCTTGTAAAGAGAAGCAGGCTCAACTCCCTTCCTGTACAGAAAAATTGCCCCACCCCCACGTCCTGTAAAGAGAAGCAGCCCCACTCCCCTTCCTGTACAGAAAGACCGCCCCACCCCCACTTCCTGCAAACAGAAGCAGCCCCACCCCTCACTTCCTGTAAAGAAACACCGCCTCACCCCCACTTTCTGTAAATAGAAGCAGCCCCACCCCAATTCCTGTACAGAAAGACAGCCCCGAACCCACTTTCTGTAAATAAAAGCAGCCCCGCCCCCACTTCCTGTAAATAAAAGCAGCCCCGCGCCCCACTTCCTGTAAATAAAAGCAGCCCCACCCCACTTCATGTACAGAAAGACAGCCCCACTTCCTGTAAATAGAAGCAGCCCCGCCCCCACTTCCTGTGAAGAAACACAACCCCGCCCCGACTTCCTGTAACCAGTCTTGGAGTGTTTGAAGCTGGTCACGGATTACATGGTTATAAGAAATTAAGACACTAAGTCACCGGCACTTTGGGGTGGTTTTATGGGAGGAAGCGAGACAACAGTTTTTTTTTTTTTATCACAATATCAAATAAGATCAGGTTTTTTGAAAATCCAGGGCCATTTCAACTTTCATACAAGCAGAGAAAGCCCTTGTGTTTGACCTTCATACAGAAATATTTTAACTTGGTCTCTTTGCATACTAGCACGCAGATTTTTATCATTTTTAGATTAATGGATCTGCATGAGGCCTAGATGTTTGCACTTAGGTGCCATTTTATGGTACTTTATATGCTTTTCTTTTTTCTTTAACATTTTAAGAACCGGGGAAAATCATTCTCACAGCTCCCACTTAGGCGACGTTTTCTGAGGTGCTGCCTATTACTGTTTAATCCTGATGTACAGGCTGCGGCATATGGCCTTATCGAGCAAGGAATGATCGGGGGCCAATAAGGACTGATGGCGGGATTCGGCAATATCCCCCTGGATGTGGTGAAGGGTGACTGCTACATCTAAGGTGCTTGACAGAGGGAGAGGACTCCTTCTGTCAGTCTGATTTGCATATGACTTCTACACTAGATTTCTCATGACTGACATCAGACCTCTGCAAAATGAAAAAAAAAAGACAATTTTGGGGAACAAGCATCTATGGAGCGATACCACTACTTCCAAACGTAAAAACAAGCTGAGAGGTTCAATTTAAACCAGAGTGTCATGTAAAATTGTGATAAAAAGTATCATATTTAACAAGAAAAACTTCTATACCCAGAACAACGTTACATTTCTACTGGAAGTCCTTACCTTGCAATGGCAAAATGTTCACCCCAAACTCCTCCAGGTAACCCAGAGATCGTATCAGGTCCAGCTCTTCCTGTATGGAATCAGGACAGTCTGTAATCAGCTGTAAGCAGCTCCTGTAAGGGCGAATACCAGAAATAACTACACTTCAGTGTGTGAAATAAAGACATATTCCGAACGTTATTTAACTGTTTTAATTAGCATGAAAACAAGCACGTTTGCTATGGACTTGTATTTTCTATCTGCTTTCAGTCTCCTGGAATGACAATTTTTATCTTGCACAATGTACAGCTGGTTTCCATGGAGCTCAGCCACTACTGCTTATCTGAGAATGCATGCGCAGTAGGTACATTTCAGGAAAAATCTGCTCAGCTCACTCTCTCTGCCTCTCAGCTTCTGACATGCTGCTGTTGTAAATCTTGCAAAACCACCATCCTCTTAGCTTTCAGAGGCGATCCCTTAATCATGGCTGTGAGCTTGTGCAAATGTCCCGTTATCTCTGTGTGTAAACGTATTGCTAAAGGTACCTTCACACTAAACGACGCTGCAGCGATCCAGACAACGATCCGGATCGCTGCAGCGTCGGTGTTTGGTCGCTGGAGAGCTGTCACACAGACAGCTCTCCAGCGACCAACGATGCCGGTAACCAGGGTAAGCATCGGGTTACTAAGCGCAGGGCCGCGCTTAGTTACCCGATGTTTACCCTGGTTACCATCCTAAAAGTAAAAAAAACAAACGCTTCATACTTACCTTCGGCTGTCTGTCCTCGGCGCTGTGCTTCTCTGTACTGGCTGTGAGTACAGCGGCCGGAAAGCAGAGCGGTGACACCACCGCTCTGCTTTCCGGCCGCTGTGCTCACAGCCAGAACAGAGAAGCAG